>NC_051156.1:37976240-38216895 GCF_013339745.2 Dermacentor silvarum
CCATTCGCTCCTGCGCAGTGCGGCGCGAGAAGCGAGGTCACGGCCAGCACTCCGCAACAAAAACCCACCCAAGCACCTGCTCGGCGCAAGAGGGGGGCCACGAGTTCATCCCGTCGGCAACAGGAGGGAGCCGGGATCCAGACCCACAGCTTCAGCAACGGCAGGGCCCCCTGGACGACGCTAGTAAGTCGCCCGTTGAGCATCCTCCCCAGTACCTCCCCACTCAGCACCGCCCCATGCACCAGTCCTTTTCAACAGACCTGTGGCACATATTTCCAACCCCAGAATTCACACAAGGCCTAACGCAACTAGTTCTAAAAATTTGTAAGCGACAGCCTTGAGGCTGTTAAAACACAATTGGTTAAGGAACAAGAAACAGGCAACAAAGAATGGAGACATGTTTATTCAACGCTTGACAAAATAGAAACTGCAATTAATCACCTCTACGATTTGCATGCTCAATCATCACCAACCGTAAGCACAAGCAACCCAAATCCGCCACCGCCGCACGCTCCCCTCAGCCCACGGAGGAGGTGACTAGCCCACAATCGGGGATTTCGACCCCATAACGCTCAACATGGCCAATTCCAATAAGCGACAGAATTCGGGTAGAGCGGGCTTAGCTCGTCCACCCGGAAACCAAACTTCATCTGACCTAAACATATGGCAATGGAATTGTAGAAGCATCAAAAGAAAATCGCTCAATTGTCCGCATACATTCAACACTCCACGAACCCGCCAGATTATAGTGGCCCTGCAGGAAACAGGGTCCGTGTCGCTATCCTTGCCGGGATATAACGTGGCATCCGTAACATCGCGTACTGCTATTCTTATTAATAAAAACCCTCACCTTTATCGACCGAACCCCTACGGGGGGTCCTTCAGAAGGAGGAACCGAGTACACCGCTCTCGAGATGATCCCGTCCAATCCCACATCGGGAAAAAGGACTGCTGGTTGTCAACATATACAGTCCCCCTAAAGATAAGGGCACAAGGATACCGGAAATTCTTGCTCGAACACGACACACTCACCGAATCATAGTGGGCGACTTAATGCGCGCCATACGGCATGGGGCTATGTAAATACACGGCGAAGGGCAACCTTTTACATAACACTATGATGCACCACGCACTTACTCTAATTACAGATCCTACCATACAACGAGAGTGGGCACCAGTACGGCAAGGCCACCACGCCAGACCTCACGATGGCAAGCACACATGTGATAGTGAAAACACACGAGGTCCTGCCGGACACATTAGGCAGTGATCATCACGTGATCCAAACAATCCTAACGCAAAATTCCAAAATTTTTCGGCCCAAAATTCAGACTCTTGTTGACTGGGATAAACTCCGTACGTACATCGCCGTGGAGGACACCACACCGCAAACCTTGGAGTCTTGGACTAAAAAGATACAACACGCGCTCGATAGAGCTGGCAAAAAGATTAAGAACACCAAGAATGCCCCACAAGTAGACCCCCAACTCCTCCATCTGTGGGAGCTCGTCGGACCTCTCCAAACGATGGAAACGCCAGAGACTAAACCGCAAACTTCGCCTCCGTATCGCTGCAGTCACGGAGGAGGCTGCACAATATGCCACCCAGCTTGCTCAAACAAACTGGGCCAACTTTTGCAGCAGCCTGAAAGGAACGCTGGGCACAAAACGTACTTGGAACATCCTGAGGGCTCTTCTCGATCCCACTTCCACGAAAAACCCACACGAACACTACTACCATAAGCTCATTTATTTAGAGGAGCGAAAGGGCACGGATATTATGGCGCACACCAAAACTCTATATTCCGCAGCCCTTACCTACAAGCCCGAACGCATCCCCTTTAACGCCACCTGCTCCGGACGAAAACTGGATGCAGATGTCACACTCCCGGAGGTGAAACAGGCCCTCGCCTATATTACCCGGGACACGGCACCAGGGCCCGACCGGATAACGTACAAAGTCCTTCGAAATTTAGATGACATATCTCTGCAGGAGTTCACGGATCTCTTTAACGAGCACTGGCGAAAGGGCACCCTGCCTGGCGATTGGAAACACGCCCAGATTAGTCTTATTCCCCAAACATGGCAAATCTTACTGCTTCAGAATTTACGGCCTATCTCGCTAACGAGTTGTTGTAGGTAAACTTTTTGAGCACGTGATAGTTCCGGCGACTACAACCGCATTTAGAAGCTAAACGTTTCTTCCCCGACACTCAGTTTGGGTTTCGCCCCACCTATCGGCGCAGGATGTCATCCTGCATATTAAAGAGACTTTATTCTATCCCAACGACGGACGGCACGCACGAGAGCTATCCTAGCATTAGACATACAAAAAGCCTTTGACAACGTAGGACACGAACTATCCTCAGGACCCTTGCCACCACAGGATGCGGCCGTAGGATCTGGCAGTATGTCAAGCTTTTTTGGAAAATCGCACCGCCGAGATTAGATTAGGTCCACTCACATCCACCGCTTTTGCACTCCCAAATAGGGGCACACCTCAGGGAGCAGTCATATCACCACTATTATTTAACGTAGCCATGGCCCCACTTGCCAGAGAGCTCACAGGTATACCTAAATTGCACCACGCGTTCTATGCTGATGATATGACCCTATGGGTGTCACAAGGCTCCATTGGGGAGGCCCAAGATGTCCTCCAACAGCTATCAATGTCATCGAACAGCATATTAGCATAATGGGACTCTTCTGCTCACCAGAAAAGTCGGAATTGCTCACAATTAAACCCTACACGTCCGACCAGGCATAGGACCTGTTCGTACACGGTCAACCAGTACCTAAGGTTGATAAAATCAGGATCCTGGGTCTGCACATCCAATCTAACCTAGACGCAAGTTTTACACTGAACCTCCTCGATAAGCAAATAAAGCAAATCACAGGACTGGTTCGCCGGATTACGTCACGCAACCACGGTCTCTCTGAAAAGGACACCATGCAAATGATTGAAGCTTTGGTGGTCAGTCGCCTTGCCTACCACCTCCCGTATCATCATCTCACTGAAAAACAACTGGATCAGGCTAATAGACTAATCAGGCGGGCGGTTAAGACCGCACTGAGGCTACCGGTGCGCACTAGCACTACCCGCCTTCTGCAAACTGGTCTCTATAATACCGTCCAAGAAAGCATAGAGGCACAGAGAAGTAATCAACTCCTGCGCCTCTCCCGAACACCCACGGGGCGAAACCTACTCCGAACTCTGGGGTGCGAGCCAGCGGCACGATCCCGAATGAAGAGCCGTGGTGCCCCATTCCTGTAAGACTCGCGGCTCACATGCACCTCAAACCGTTGCCACGAAACATGAATGTTCAACGCTAGCCGGGCCGACGCAATGCGCGGGCCGATTACTACGCCCGGCGTTATCAAAAATCGCGAAGACGTCCTCTACGTCGACGCCGCGGTCGGTCCGCTCGAAGGAACGGCCACGGTTGCTGCCAGACGGAGGACGGACGCATTAAACTCTCCGGCCTCGGTTAAAACAGCGCGCACCGACGTTGCTGAGGGGGTCGCATTAGCGGATTAGCCCTAGCAGTGGCGCATGCGGCCGCGGATTTCTACCACTACAGAAATCTGCCACCGATTCCAAAGTGCATATCGTTACTTCCTTCAAGGCATAGCGCCTAAGACAGTCACACATATTTTACAAAACATCCCTCCGCTTCCCCATCCGGTGACCATCACGTGGGTACCTGGGCATGAGTGTGTCCCCGGGAACGAGCTCGTTAATGCGCAAGTCGAGGTCTTTCCCTCCGGACTCCGGACGACCACTCACCCAAGCCCACGGAAAAACCAGGAGCGGGGATCTACACCTACCACCAGATTACCACGTATTACAGGAAATGTAGACGAGAATTACCTGCCCCTCACCATTCCCTTACCCCCCATCAGTGTTCAATCTGGCGCCAGATCCAGACCAATGCCCTTATTTCCCCATATCTGGCACATTTATTTTACCCTGGTCTCAATAATCCACAGTGTACCAGCTGCCAAGCGCCCCGGGCAGATCTTTCCACTGTTTGTGGAGCTGCCCCAAGCCATGGCGGTACAACCTATTCCCAACCCTTCCTTTTCCACGTGGGAGGCCGCTCTTCGGGCCACTTGCTCGGATGACCAGCTCTGGCTGGTGGACCGGGCCTGCCTAGAGATGTCGGCCAGGGGGCTCCCGGACATATAGGGGCCCAACCACATTTAAATAGATGAAATAAAGTTTTTATCCATCCATCCATCTTCTTCGTAGAACACCACAATTTACATTCGCAGTTTTACTGATAAGAACAATGGGAACTGCAATGCCACGCCCCCTAGACGAACTGTATATATCTGCATTGCATTACGAGCATCGCGCAATGCATTCCCGGCCATCACCCTGGGTAGGCCGTGGGTACAGCGCGCTTTAAAAACAGCGTTTATCTCGCAATTCCGGTACGTAGACAGTTGTCTTTAATCACATTGGTTATGATAGGCATTAGAACTATATCCATTAAGCGACGTCCTGATATCCTTCCTTTGTACACAGAGGAAGGGTCTGCATTTTTACAGCGTAAGCTGTGATGGGCTCATTCCAATACCCGTTTCGGTTCGCGGTGAAGCCGCCGCCGGCGTTTGGGCGTAGCCGCTATCGCCGGAAATGCGAAAAATTGCTCCATCTCCTGCTAAAGGGAACCATGTGTGGATGCGAAGCAGCGGGGAGATGGTTAGCTTGAGCGGGAGATGGTTTCGCGGCAGCGGCCCGAGCGCTCATCGCGGCGCTGCACAGGAGAGAGAATGAGGCGCGCGCGCTCCGTCATTTTTATACTGCGGAACTACCGTGGCGCCCCCAGCAGAGTATGCAGCTGTCGCACCACCTGTCGTGCGTGCCGCTCCGGATTCCCGGAGGAGAGGAAGAGGGGAGCGTAGGAGAGGAGAGAGAGGGGGAGGGGACGCGCATGCGCTGTAGGGGTGAGGGACGCATCATCGGGCTGAGCAGACTGCTGTGCAGAGAGCATTACAAGCCGCAGCTCACCGTCGACGACGGGCGGACAGTTCAGATCGTTCTCGTGAAAATCGAGGCGAAGACACTTTGCCGCGAAGACCCTGCTCTACGTGGTGCCGAAATTGGAGCTACTATTGCGCCGCTCAACTAGATTACGCGGTGAGTGTGCTGCGTGTGCCGTGCAGGTCTGTGACCTTTTATATGCCGCAAATAACGAACATTTCAGGTTAATTTATCTTTACGTTTTATAACTATATCGTTGTATTGTATTTAGCTTATGGCCCCAAACTAACTGCGATGAAGAAAGAGTTAAGAAAAGTGTGGTTTTAGAAAATACTCCATTTGTTGAATTCGCGTTTATGGTGTATTAGAGAGAGGCAAATTACTCATGCGTGGGTGATATTTTTCCTCAGGCATGCGAAGCACATTTCTAGCCAGAGGACATCCTGACGGAAACGTCATACTTGGATGATGCTACAGGGAACACAGTCACAGCTCCTTTGCCCTATCCTCGCCTTCAAAAAAACGCAGTGCCGTCGAGATTTCAAGACTGTCCATCTTATTTGTCGACTGAGAGAGAGAGATAAAACTTTATTGTGTCCACGATGGGGTCTGGGGGCGGCGGGGGTTGGGAGACGAACCCCCAGGCCTCGCCTTCCTCAGACGGCGGCCAGCCCTTGCTTTCTGGCGGCGTCTTCGGCCATCCGGACGACCCAGAGCTGCTCTTTTGGGTCCAGCTGAGCAGCAGTCTCCCACTGCTCGGCCGTTGTTATGTCGAGAGCAGCACACGGCACAGCCCTCACACCAAGCGGATCCGTCTAGACACTTTAGCTATGTAAAGAGCTCTTGCGCAATCCGCCGAGACATTTCGTCAAGAGGGAGAAGCCGATAAAATTGTGCGAACTGAGGACATAGTTGCTCACATGAGACTAAAGAAATCTACTTCCTGGTACACTATTCAGAGGAATCAGAGGATCATTCTCCTGCACATCGTTGAAGACGAGGCTCCGTGGATTATGTATTCTGTGACCATCAAAGCGGACTTGATTATTATGTTTCACTTCTTGAAGTGCTTGACCACGAAGCTTGGGTCTATCTTGCGCGTTCCTGCTACCGCAGAGAGCAAGAGGGAACTAGACGAATTTCTCAAAGGCGTCCAAAAATGGGACAGCCAGCTTGAATCAACTGCTGAGAAATAGGAAGAAATCCGCAAAGCCATTTCTTTCCTGCTCGATAAGCTGAGCGACAGAACAACAGAACAAAAAGTTTGCACCCTCCAATTCATTCGTGAGCAGTTGAAGTTGCTGCGAATGAACAAGGTTCGGAGGCGTTATTCAGCTGAATTTATGGTGTTGTGTGGCCGTTTATTCACAATTTCACCCGATGCCTACAAGTACGTGCGCAGCAACGGAACTGCCATCTTGCCGCACCCCATGACGATTATATCTATTGTAAAGCAGCAGCGCAGCAGTACAGCAGCACACTGTGGTCCCAGTGGCTCATAATACGGCATGAACCCTCAGCTAGAGCATAAAAATTTTGCGTTCCTTAAATAGATGGCTACAAGAATGTCCGACTTGGAGAACTACCAGCGCACTGTCACGCCGATGGTGGATGAAACCCACATTAAGGCCTTTTTTGACTACAAAGGCGGCGGTATCACTGGCGTGGCCCACAATTCAACTGAAGCTGCTATCAGTGCACTCGTTTTTATGGTGCGGAGCCTAACATGCAAGTTCAAAGAAGTGGCCCACATAGTGCCCGTATGGTGGCGCCGACGCAAACTTCTTGCACGGGTTGCTGAAGGACGTCATATGTGGGCTGGAGAAGATCGGCTACAAAGTAATATGTGCCGTAACAGATAACAACAATGTTAATGGAAAGGCTATGGAAAAGTTCTACAACTCGGTGCCTTGCCTAGGCGACAACCACCCAACTTTTCTTTACCCACATCCACGTTCGGCTGCGAGGTCATTGTTCTTCATTATATACAATGCATTTGTTGAAATGCATTCGGAACAACGGGCTCCACCAACGCAATGACCAACACTGCTTCTCGTTCCCGGATTTCCACGAAGGAATGACTCAACAAAGGTGCATGCTCTCGGCGTCTGTCGACACCCTGAGGGACGTGTACGACATTGTGCTCGGTCAGCATTTAGGCATGCATATAAAATGTCCCAAAAAGGTATTTTCCCAGCTGACCTCGAGAAACAAAACGTGAAGCTTGCGTTGCAAGTATTTAACGACACCGTGCCCCCCACCCTTCGAGTCATTGCAGCCAAAAATACGTTGAATCACGTTCAAGGGACCGCCAGTTTCATAGAAATGGTTGTTAAATGGTGGAAAATTGTCAATGTGCGAACTCCATGCGAAGGCACAAGACTAAACGATCAGTTTCAAGAGCCAGTGTTTTCCATGGATGATCGTAAGATAGCTTTTCTTTACAACTTTTTAAACTGGCTGGACGGATGGAAGGAAAAGACCAAAGATTATGACAGCCGTAAGCTCACCAAAGAAACTCATGGTGGCCTTCATCAGGCGACCTATGGCCTCATTGAACTTGCGCTCCTTGGAAAAATTCAAACTGATGGCCTTAAGCACCGCTTCGGGAAGTACAGGCAGCTTGCTGGAGCTCAATATCGCGCATCCATTCGGCATGAATGTATGAATAAGTTGCACCTTCAGAATACTTTGCCGCTGGTAGCCACAAAACCTAGAGGCTATGTTGATGAGGACCAGAAGTGAGATGGCCTTGAAGAAGAAGGTGAAATGTCGCGACCTAACTGAAATGTGGTAGTATCTGAGCAGACGCTTACCAAAATCAAAGACATCATTCCCGTTTTGGTATATGTCGCAGGATATACCGGTTACGCCACGCTTAAGAAGCTCAAGTGTGAGGAAAGAAGGAAAGAGTGGAGAAGGAAAGGCAGGGACGTTAACCAGTTTAGCACAACTGGTTTGCTACCCTACACATGGGAGCGGGATGAGGGGAATGAAAGATGGGGAGGAGACAGAGACCACAGCACAGCACACTCATCGTCAGTCACAGTCCGTCACTCTTGCGTGTGAGAGTTGCCGAGCAGCCTTGACTGTGAGCAAGGGAATAACAGTCAGCGTGGAGAAGCTCCATGACCTTATCAGACAGATAGATCGAGGAGGTCTAGTGCAACCAGCCATCTTTGTGATAAATGCGGTTGCCTATAGCTACGCAGTAGTTGAGCAGCTTTCCAAGAAGAGCGCATTCCTGAGCATGCCCGGCCAACGCAAGGTAGTGACAGAGCTCACGATAGAGCTCCTCATGAAGGATGAGAGCCAAGATTTCGACGGCTGTGACAACGGCCACACGAGTGAACTGGTGCTGAAGCAAGTGCTATGGTGCAGCACCTACATACTACTGAAAAAAATTTGCTGTAAGATAAACCGTAGCATTGCTGGCGCCAGCTCGAAATCAAAACAGAGAAAACTGAAAACACTAAGCACCAAGTAGCTGGTCGGACCTTACAAACGAATAAAGGTTCATGTTTGGATAGCTCTACATGAGTACTTTGCATCATATATTAGCACCAGCATGTAAGCATGGGCGATCAAATAAAAGAGTTGTCAAGCTTCCCATCAAACAAATCAAACTTAATAAGCACTGTTAATTTAGAGAGGCGCTGGGCGTCGGGCCAAGAAAACACAAAACGTAGGCGCAGTCCCGTCTAGTCGCCTAGCGCCTCTCCGAATGAACGGTACAGCGTGCCAACAGGCTCAATCTTCAACCCTTCAGCTTAATAAGTAGTACATGTCTTTGAAGCCCATAATAGGCTTGTATTTCTTGCGTAACTACATTCGCGGGAAACTTTCAGTGGCAATGAAGGAAAAGATACGGAGGCAATGCGCGCACAACTGAGAGCGCTTCGGAAAAGTCTCGCGTTTTAATCCACGTTGGTTTAGGCTGGGCAAGAGAAAACGAACTGCTTAGTAGCAACAATTAAATAAGGCAGAACACACCACTGAATGTAAAAGTTCTCTTATTTTGCAGTGTTTCCCTTCCGCGTCTGGCCAAACGCGAAACCGTCGCACGTGGAAGCTGCGTCGATTCAGCGTGTTTCGAGCAAGCAAAAACACTGTGAAACGCTGCCGGACTATTTGGCGCGGTAACACATGTGCAGCATCCATGCGCCCGTAGCTTTCCCTTCATTGCCACAGAAAGTTGGCCACGAGTATGAGTACAAATTTGTGCGCGCTGTCGTCTTCTGCGCGCGTTCCGCCGACACGCACCCGCCTCCACCTCGTGACGTCACGGAGCGAGCGCTGCAGCCTTCTCTAGTCTAGGGGGTGTTGCTCGGAGGTTTTCGACGAGATCAGAACGGGACACTAGTCGAGCAGGGGGACGCCGCTAGGGGGCCAAACGGAGCGGTCACGCTTCGCATCAGCTCCTGCCTCGACGCCTCATTTCACCCGGAAAACCTCGACGTCGCCGAAAATGCAGTACTTCATCGTCTGCTACTAATCAAGCGAAATCCGTGGATGACCGGTTTTCAACCGTAAGTCCAAATTTTTTCCGTTCTGTGCTTGTTCGAAGAACCGCGGAGAAGAACGCTGCTCTAAGCCTAAGCGGCGTCGGGCCTTCGGCCCGACGGAACGCTGCTCCAGCTCGTGCGGGACGCGCCAGGATGGCTGACGACGACGCGTCTGCGACGATCGGAGCCACGACGCCGATCGAAAAGAACCCCCAACGCGAAGACAACGCTACCGACCTCTCGCAAAAGAAAACCCTTGACAACGGGGGATGGTTTACTGCAAAATACCACAACTCAAGGCTGATCGCCGTTCCGGAGACCGGGACCGCAGCGGTGGACAAATCAGCGTCTAGCCAGCCCAAACTAAAGGCTAATTCCCTTCGCCAAGAGAAGCTACCTCCACTGCCGAAGAGCGATTTCAAAGTCATCATTAGACCGAAGAATGGGCTCAACATCAGTCAACTGAGCACGCATCAGATGGCCCGGGCTATAACCAAAGCATGTGGAAACCCAGACATGTGTAACGAAGGCAACTTGCTTATACGGTTGCACAACGGATCGAACATCGCCATAATCAGCACGCCAAGCATGGAGACTGCCAATGTTGTGCAGAGCGTTCCAAGTCTACGTTTTGGTGCAAAAGACTATGCAGTGACGGCTTACGTGGCAGCGCCGGACAATTCGTGTAAAGGTGTGATTCACGGACTGGACGCCGGTACAACGCCGACAGAATTACTAGCCCATCTTCGGGTACGTACCCAAGGAGTGAAAATACTTTATGCAAGAATGCTTGGAAACTCCCAAACCGCAGTCATTACCTTCGAAGGCAAGATCGTCCCCCGCTACGTTTACTACTACGGCGGCGAGACACGTTGCTACCTCTATCGGTCATCGCGGCAAGTCTGCTATATATGCTTCAAGCCTGGGCATAGGGCGGATGTTTGCCCGACACCTGACGCCGTTGTCTGCTCGAACTGCGCCGAACCAGTCATCGAGGACGGACACACCTGCGAGCCCAGGTGTGCGCTATGCAAGGAGCGCACCCCACACGAGCAAAGGAGTGCAAGAAACGCCTCAGGAAACCGAGGAGCCCACGGGCGAGAAAACAAGAGGAACCAGACGCCGAAGCCAGGAACGACGGCGGACGTGGCCGGACCAAGAAACGCTGGTTCAGTAGGGACTCCAGCTCGACATCCAGGTCCAGATCAAGGTCGAGATCCGCGTCCAAGACCCGGCAGGCTCCGGAAACGAAAAAGAAGCAACAGAAGAAGACCATAGCCAAGAAGGAAGAAGACAGTAAGGTGAGCTGGAAAGCGCATCTTTTCCCAGCCTCTCCCACTGCTCCAAAGAACACAAACACGCAGAACGACGAAGTAAATGAGCTTAGGCAAACTATTCAGACTCTCAGGGCAGAAAATGCTGAGCTTAGACAGAAGCTCAACGAGCTCATAGATGAACTTAAGGCACTGAGAACAGGGCAGCCAAACTCAAACCCGCAAAAATCGGCCCGTGCAGTGCTCTAGTCTACACACACAATAACCCAACGATTGCCATTGGAGGATCGTGGGAAGGGGCCCAGGAGATCTATGCCGACTTGTTCAAAAGGGGCGCTGGAAGGCGGAACTGGCTGAAGTCGACCATGCGGTGTGTTTGTAGGTCGTTTGTAACGCTGGCATTCGGTGCAACTGGCGACGTACCGCTCAGTATCGTGACGCATCTTGGGCCAGTAAAAACGTTCTTGAGCACGGTAGAGTGTTCGTGTGGATCCCAGATGACCTGAAGTGGGATCGTCGTGCATGGCACATAGCACTTGAATGCGGAGACTCTTGGGCACAACTAAAAGGTAGCGCGCGCCAGTGGTCGAGTAGCTCTTCTTGTACAGGACGCCGTCACGTAGGCGAAAACGGCTATCTTCTAAAGGCTCGTGTGCGGCCGCGAAGAGTGGCTGCAAGCTCTTGTCCTTCTGCTGTTCGGATATGAAGGTACCCATATCAGGAAATTCCGGAGATACAAAAGCAATGTATTGGTCGAAGTTGTCAGCGTCGCATTCAGTCGTCGGCAGTGGCATCCGAGAGAGACAGTCAGCATCAGCGTGCCGTCGACCGCTCTTGTAGGAAACAACAAAATCGTACTCCTGTAGGCGGAGCGCCCAACGCGCAAGTCGACCAGAAGGGTCCCGCAGATTCACAAGCCAGCACAGTGAATGATGATCCGTGACCACTGTGAAGGGGCGCCCGTAGAGGTATGAACGAAAGCGTTGTACCGCGAAGATGACCGCCAAGCACTCTTGCTCGGTAACTGTATAATTGCGCTCGGAGCGACTCAAAGAGCGGCTAGCGTACGATATCACGTGCTCGCTTTCACCGATGCGCTGAACAAGCACAGCGCCAATGCCAACACCACTCGCATCGGTGTGAACCTCTGTTGGTGCTGAGGGATCGAAGTGGCGAAGAATAGGCTGTGACGTCAAGAGAAACTTTAATTGACGAAACGATGAGTCGCACTCTGCGGTCCACTCAAAAGGAACGCCTTTCTGGAGAAGGCGCGTGAGAGGATGGGCCACGTCAGCAAATCTGGGAATGAATCGGCGAAAGTAGGAGCATAAGCCTAAAAAACTTCGCAATTGCTTGACACTGTGAGGTTCCCTAAATGCCTCTACAGCCACAGTCTTTTGTGGATCTGGTCGAATGCCTTCTTTATCGACCTGATGTCCCAGCACAATAGCTTGTCGCTCCCCAAAATGACACTTCTTTGAATTGAGGACCAGGCCAGCCTTCTCCAAGCAGTTCAGCACCAACTCCAGACGCTTGTTATGCTCACTAAATGTTCGGCCGAAGATCACAACGTCGTCCAGGTAACACATGCAAACTTCCCATTTCAAGCCACGCAGTACAGTGTCCATGAACCGTTCGAACGTTGCGGGCGCGTTGCACAGCCCGAAAGGCATGACGTTAAATTCAAACAATCCGTCGGGCGTTACAAATGCAGTTTTCTCCTTATCCTCACTGTGCATAGGAATCTGCCAGTAACCTGACCGCAGATCAACAGAGGAGAAGTACGAGGCCGCATAAAGGCAATCGATCGCGTCGTCTATTCGCGGAAGCGGGTACACGTCTTTTTTGGTAACGTTGTTTAGGCGTCGGTAATCAACACAGAATCGCCACGTACCATCTTTCTTTTTCACCAATATCACTGGTGCTGCCCAAGGGCTAGATGACTCTTGAATGACTCCTTTGGTTAGCATTTCTTCGACTTGCTCACTGATTATCTTGCGCTCTGCGGGCGACACGCGATAGGGTTTTTGTCGAATCGGTTGAGCAGATCCTGTGTTGATGCGGTGGCGAGTTCTAGACACAGGGATCGATGTCGGGCCGTCGTGCTGCGTGAAGTCGAATACTGAGGAGTGTTTCACAAGGAGCGCCACCAACGCATCGCGCTTATGGCCACTGAGCGATTTAGCGACCATGGAGACGAATTTTGAGTCCACAGGGCGCATGTTACTGGCTTCTGCTGTGTCCGGAAGTTCTGTAAGCACTGCCATGGGTATCGGCGAGTCTTCTTGAAATGTGGCCAGCTTTAAGCCTTGAGGCAGCACCGCCGCTTCAGTAGAACAATTTATCGCCCATAGTCGTGTGCGTCCATTCAGCACCGATACCATGCAATGAGGAACCAACACGTTTTTCTTTAGGCAGTTCACATGTACAGGGTCCACTGCAGCATCAAACGGGTTGCGAGTAGAACAAACAACTGAAACACCCATCGCGGATAAAGCGGGCACAACGGTATCCTCGGAGACGCAAAATACACTCTCTTGGTTGGGTGAGTTTTCCAAGATCACCGATAAAGCACTTTCGCCCACACTGAGTTCTCCCGTGCGGCAGTCAACATTTGCACCACACAACTGTAAAAAGTCGATCCCTAGAATCACGTCGTGGGTTGAACGAGGAAGGACAATAAACTCAGTGTTAAAAACTCGACCACCTAATGACACATCCACATTGCAAACTCCGACCGGATATAATGAGTCACCACCCACTCCACGAAAACTTGTGCTCTGGTCCCAACAAAACATGACTTTGCGTCCCAGAAGACTTTTAAACAGCACGCTCATGACGGAAACAGTTGCACCCGTGTCGACTAAAGCCATGGTAGACACACCGTCAATACACACATGAACCCTATTCTTCAGCATGAAAACAGTTGGAGGTATCTCAGTCGGCAGCACATATTTTCCAGCGACCTCACCCCCATCGGTCGCGCTGGCTAGTTTTCCGGCGGGGGTGACGGGAAGCGGCGCCGCGGAGATGATGACGGGATGCGCCGCCGTGGAGATGGTGATCGATACGCTCGGAAAGCTGGTGGTGGTGTCAGGGTGCGGTCGGAAGCAGGCGAACGGTTACGAGGTCTTCCCTCTCCAAAGTAGCTTCCTAAGGTGTAGGTACGTGGCCTTTCTTCTCGGGAGTGGCTTCCTAGAGCGGAGTTCCCTGGCCGCTGGTTGTCCATGATACGACCACTGTGCCACGCAGATGGCATCGATTGCCCATAGTTTGAAGGTCGACGTTGGGTGCAGTATCTAGCTATGTGACCTGGTGTGCCACAGCTGTAGCACACAGGCATAGGGCGAACATCGGGATGTTGAAGACACTGTTCAGCCGTGGCCGTGCGTTGAGAGTAACCAATATACTGTCGTTGCGAGTCATAGGCAGTGGCTGGTCGTCGTGAGCGACCGTTGCGTGGGCGCTGATCAAGGCTTTGTTCAAAAGAATCGTTATAGGACGGCTGGTTCAGGTCATGATGTGGACCATCTCTATAGCTGCCAAAGTCCGCTGCGTTTACTGAGTGCTGCCAAAGAGTCGAGGGGGTTGCACACATGGCGTCTCGGAAAGCGCAGGAGCTGTAACGTGGGGCCACATACCGTGCTTGTTCTTCGTGTCGAAGGAGTTCCTCACGGACAATCTGCCGAATGGTGGACGATAAGTCTGTTGGGGATTCGTGTCCACACTGGCTACAGTCGTCACATTAGCTAGCCGTCCAAATTTCGGGGCAATTCGACGAGTCTTCAGTGTTTCGAAGGTACGGCAGTGCCGTATCACATCTGATACGGTTTCCAAGTTATCTTTCCCAATGAGGAAGTTGTATACATCTTCCGCGATTCCCTTCAAAAGGTGTCCCACCTTATCCTCTTCTGACATTCGGGGGTTTACGGTCTTACACAGTTTTAGAATTTCCTCGATGAATGTGGTGCAAGTCTCTCCAGGGACCTGAGCCCTCTGAGCTAACGTTGATTCCGCTCGTTTCTTCTTGGCATCCGAATCGCCAAAACACTTCTTAATCTCGTCAACGAAACAGGCCCAGGTAGTTAGCGCGTCCGCATGGTTGTCATACCACACCATCGCTGTGCCACTCAAAAAGAAAACAACGTTCTTCAGTTGGGATACGGCGTTCCAATGATTGTACTGGCTTACCCTTTCATAATGGGTGAGCCACTCATCGACATCTTCTCCTGCTTTTGCGGAGAACGTGCGTGGCTCTCGGTAGTGTTGAATCGGAGCTGGTCCTGTCGATGGAGTACTGGGAGCATCTTCTTCTCTAGGCATGATGGTGGCCGATGGCAAAAGTCCGGCAAGGCGGCGGCTTCTCCGAAGGTCTTGTACGGACGATTCCGTTGTCGGTCGTGGGAGGTACCCAGCACAGCTCCACCAAATGTTACGCCGAGAAGCGTTTATTTAAATCTGCAGGGCAGATGAAAAGGAACGGTTGGCGTGTTGCAAGCCCGGCACAAAAGCAACCAGCCGAACGTCGTCTTCCTTCTTCACCAACAGTCCCCGTGGTCATTCGCGCTGCTTCTGCCCTCTGTTATGAGAGCTCGTGACAATATATATATATATTGTCACGAGCTCTCATAACAGAGGGCAGAAACAGCGCGAATGCCCACGGGGACTGTGGGTGGAGAAGGAAGACGACGTTCGGCTGGTTGCTTTTGTACCGGCTTGCAGCACGCCAACCGTTCTGATTTATCTGCCCTGCAGATTTAAATAAACGCTTCACGGCGTAACATTTGGTGGAGCTGTTCTGGGTACCCCCCACGACCGACAACGGAATCGTCCGTACAAGACCTTCGGAGAAGCCTCCGCCTTGCCGGACTTTTGCCATCGGCCACCATCATTCCTAGAGAGGAAGATGCTCCCAGTACTGCATCGGCAGGACCAGCTCCGATTCAACACTACCGAGAGCCACGCACGTTCTCCGCAAAGGCAGGGGAACATGTCGATGAGTGGCTCACCCATTATGAAAGGGTAAGCCAGTACAATCATTGGAACGCCGCCTCCCAACTGAGGAACGTTGTTTTCTTTTTGAGTGGCACAGCGATGGTGTGGTATGACAACCATGCGGACGCGCTAACTGCCTGGGCCTGTTTCGTTGACGAGATTAAGAAGTGTTTTGGCGATTCGGATGCCAAGAAGAAACGAGCGGAATTAACGTTAGCTCAGAGGGCTCAGGTCCCCGGAGAGACTTCCACCACATTCATCGAGGAAATTCTAAAGCTCTGTAAGACCGTAAACCCCCGAATGTAGGGGGTTTACGCTTCAAAAGGTGGGACACCTTTTGAAGGGAATCGCGGAAGATGTGTACTACTTCCTCATTGGGAAAGATAACTTGGAAACCGTGTCAGATGTGATACGGCACTGCCGTACCTTCGAAACACTGAAGACTCGTCGAATTGCCCCGAAATTTGGACGGATAGCTAATGTGATGACTGTAGCCAGTGTGGACACGAATCCTCCTACAGACTTGTCATCCACCATTCGGCAGATTGTCCGTGAGGAGCTCCTTCGACATGAAGAACAAGCAACGGTATGTGGCCCCACGTTACCGCTCCTGCGCTTTCCGGGACGCCATTTGTGCTCGACCCTCGACTTATTGGCAGCACTCAGTAAAGGCAGCGGACTTTGACAGCTATAGAGATGGTCCACATTATTACCTGAACCAGCCGTCCTATAACGATTCTTTTGACCAAAGCCTTGATCAGCGCCCACGCAACGGTCGCTCACGACGACCAGCCACTACCTATGACTCGCAAGGAGAGAATGTTCGTTACTTTCAACGCACGGCCACGGCTGAACAGTGTCATCAGCATCCCGATGTTCGCCCTATGTCTGTGTGCTACAGCTGTGCCACACCAGGTCACATAGCTCGATACTGCACCCAACATCGACTATCGAGCTATCGGCAATCGATGCCGTCTGCGTGGCACACTGGTCGTATCATGGACAACCAATGGCCAGGGAGCTCCGCTCTACGAAGCCGCTCCCGAGAGGAAAGGCCACGTAACTTCACCTTAGGAGGCTACTTTGGAGAGGGAAGACCTCGTAACCGTTCGCCTGCTTCCGACCGCACCCTGACACCACCACCATCTTTCCGAGCGTATCGATCACCATCTCCACGGCGGCGCATCCCGTCATCTCCGCGGCGCCGCTTGCCTTCACCCCCGCCGGAAATCTAGCCAGCCTGACCGATGGGGGTGAGGTCGCTGGAAAATCTGGGCTGCCGACTGAGATACCTCCAACTATTTTCATGCTGAAGAATAGGGTTCATGTGTGTATTGATGGTGTGACCAAGGTCGATCGAAATGGTCTCGAAGCTTCGGGCGAAAAGCGGTTCAGAACGAATTGCCACCGACATCAGCAAGGGTGGTTATGGGAGCAGCGATTGCGGCGCGACTATGTTTTGAGGGAGCAAACATTGGGAAAGAAAAAAGCGTTTTTTTTTAAATTAAAGGGATACACAGTTAGATTCATTCAACGAAAATAAAATTCCTAATCAATTTTATATACGCATGGCGAGAAAAGAACTCTATTTTACTTGATCATTATCAATAAATACCTTTTTTCAGCGACCACCGTAAGAGCGCCCACCGATAGCGGCGTGCGCCGCTATCACTTGCAATGAAATGCAGCTCTTGAAGTGGGCAGAAAGGAGCACTCGTAAAGTTCACCTATTACAATACGCCCCCCTCACATGTTGCGTTGCTTTGCTTGTCCACGTTTGTCTGAATTTGGTGACGCATGTAATTTCATTGTTTCTTAACCGGTTCAGTCAAAAGTATTGAGTTGCGACCGCCATATAATTGTTCACTTCAATTTTTTCGTGGGACAGCGCTGGCCGATGGACTTCGCATCCGACGACAGGACGAGCACTCTACGTCCAAAGCGCTCGTCGGCCTCCAAACAAAGTATGTTCTGCGCAAGGGTGCACTTTCGACACCCGTATGGCTGAATTTTTCCTGCATCGGTTTCCGTGCTGAAAGCTCGAAACGCCCATCACGTCGAATGGCGGTGCATTTGAATATACTGCACTAATGGCAGGCCCCCGAAAACAAAGTTCGCGCCTTTGAAAACAAAATGACGTCACTTCTGTTTTTAACGGATATGGCCTCACATTATTTTTTCTTCTGCCGGAAGTGTTCCCTCCTCTCACAAATGGCGCGAAGCCACATGAACTGCCGATGAACCGCCCTTTTTTAACGTATGGGCTTCTATGGAAGGTTTGCTACCAGGTGTATTTACCTTGGTGTGTCTACCATGGCTTTAGTCGACACTGGTGCAACTGTTTCCGTCATGAGTGTGCTGTGTAAAAGTCTTCTGAGGCGCAAGGTCATGTTTCGTTGGGACCATAGCACAAGTTTTCGTTAAGTGGGTGGTGACTCATTATATCCGATCGGAGTTTGTCATGTGGGTGTGGCATTAGGTGGTCGAGTTTTTAACACTGCGTTTATTGTCCTTCCTCGTTCCACCCACGATGTGATTCTAGGGATCGACATTTTACAGTTGTGTGGTGCCAATCTTGACTGCCGCACGGGAGAACTCAGTGTGGGCGACAGTGCTTTATCTGTGATCTTGAAAGACTCACCGAACCAAGAGAGTGTGTTTTGCGTCTCCGAGGATACCGTTGTGACCGCTTTATCCGCGATGGGTGTTTCAGTTGTTTGTTCTACTCGCAACCTGTTCGATGCTGCAGTGGACCCTGTACATGCGAACTGCCTAAAGAAAAACGTGTTGGTTCCTCATTGCATGGTATCTGTGCTGAATGGACGCACACGACTATGGGTGATAAATTGTTCTACTGAAGCGGCGGTGCTGCCTCAAGGCTTAAAGCTGGCCAGATTTCATGAAGACTCTCGGATACCCATGGCAGTGCTTACAGAACTTCCGGACACATGAGAAGCCAGTAACATGCGCCCTGTGGACTCAAAATTCGTTTCCATGGTCGCTAAATCGCTCAGTGACCATAAGCGTGATGCGTTGGTGGCGCTCCTTGTAAAACACTCCTCAGTATTCGACTTCACGCAGCACGACGGCCCGACATCGATCCCTGTGTCTAGAACTCGCCACCGCATCAACACAGGATCTGCTCAACCGATTAGACAAAAACCCTATCGCGTGTCGCCCGCAGAGCGCAAGATAATCAGTGAGCAAGTCGAAGAAATGCTAACCAAAGGAGTCATTCAAGAGTCATCTAGCCCTTGGGCAGCACCAGTGATATTGGTGAAAAAGAAAGATGGTACGTGGCGATTCTGTGTTGATTACCGACGCTTAAACAATGTTACCAAAAAAGACGTGTACCCGCTTCCGCGAATAGATGACGCGATCGATTGCCTTTAGGCGCCTCGTACTTCTCCTCGGTTGATCTGCGGTCAAATTACTGGCAGATTCCTATGCACATTGAGGATAAGGAAAAAGCTGAATTTGTAACACCCGACGGATTGTTTGAATTTAACGTCATGCCTTTCGGGCTGTGCAACGCGCCCGCAACGTTCGAACGGTTTGCATGTTGGAACGGTTTGCAAATGGGAAGTTTGCATGTGCTACCTGGACGACGTTGTGATCTTCGGCCGAACATTATTGAGCATACGAGCGTCTGGAGTTGGTGCTGAACTGTTTGGAGAAGGCTGACCTGGTCCTCAATTCTAAGAAGTGTCCTTTTGGGGAGCGACAAGCTATTGTGCTGGGACATCAGGTCGATAAAGAAGGCATCCGACCAGATCCACAAAAGACTGTGGCTGTTGAGGCATTTAGGGAACCTGACAGTGTCAAGCAATTGCGAAGTTTTTTAGGCCTATGCTCCTACTTTCGCTGATTCATTCCCAGATTTGCTGACGTGGCCCATCCTCTCACGCGCCTTCTCCAAAAAGGCGTTCCTTTTGAGTGGACCACAGAGTGCGACTCATCGTTTCGTCATTCAAAATTCCTCCTGACATCACAACGTATTCTTCGCCACTTCGATCCCTCAGCACCAACAGAGATTCACACCGATACGAGTGGTGTTGGCATCGGCGCTATGCTTGTTCAGCACATCGGTGAAGGCGAGCACGTGATCTCGTACGCTAGCCGCTCCTTGAGTCGCTCCGAGCGCAATTATACAGTTACCGAGCAAGAGTGCTTGGCGGTCATCTTCACGGTGCAACGGTTTCGTTCATACCTCTACGGGCGCCCCTTCACAGTGGTCACGGATCATCATTCACTGTGCTGGCTTGTCAATCTGCGGGACCCTTCTGGTCGACTTGCGCGTTGGGCTCTCCGCCTACAGGAGTACGATTTTGTTGTTTCCTACAAGAGCGGTCGACGACACGCTGATGCTGACTGTCTCTCTCGAACGTCACTGCCGACTACTGAATGCGACGCTGACAACTTCGACCAATACATCGCTTTTGTATCTCCAGAATTTCCTGATATGAGTACCTTCATATCCGAACAGCAGATGGACAAGAGCTTGCAGCCACTCTTCGTAGCCGCACACGAGCCTTTAGAAGATAGCCGTTTTCGCCTAAGTGACGGCGTCCTGTACAAGAAGAGCTACTCGACCACTGGCGCGCGCTACCTTTTAGTTGTGCCCAAGAGACTCCGCGTTCAAGTGCTATGTGCCATGCACGACGATCCCACTTCAGGTCATCTGAGATCCACACGAACACTCTACCGTGCTCGAGAACGTTTTTACTGGCTCAAGATGCGTCACGATACCGAGCGGTACGTCGTCAGTTGCACCGAATGCCAGCGCTACAAACGACCTACAAACACACCGCATGGTCGACTTCAGCCAGTTCCGCCTTTCAGCGCCCCTTTTGAACAAGTCGGCATAGATCTCCTAGGCCCCTTCCCACGATCCTGCAATGGCAATCGTTGGGTTATTGTGTGTGTAGACCACCTCACCCGTTATTGTGAGACGGTAGCGCTCACATCGGCAACATCAACAGAAGTTTCTATTTTCTTGTTATATTCCATTATTATCTGACATGGGCCTCCTCGCATTATAATCAGCGATCGTGGGAGACAATTTACTGCAGACGTTCTCGAAGAGACCCTTCGTCTGTGCTCATCTAGCTTCCGCCACTCGACGCCATACCATCCACAAACCAATGGTCTGGTCGAACGTACCAACCGAACGCTTACCAACATGCTGTCGATGTATGTCGATTCCGCACATAAGAACTGGGACAGCATCCTACCTTTCGTCACCTATGCCTTCAACACCGCGAGACACGAGACCACCGGTTGCTCACCGTTCTTCCTCCTTTATGCTCGTCCGCCTCGTTACACACTCGACACCATGTTTCCCTACTTTGGTCACGACAATTACTCTATTACCAAGGTCCTCTGTCGAGCAGAAGCGAGACGCATTGCTCGGCTACGCACCTTGGCCTCGCAGGACCGGTCAAAGATGCGCTATGACGGTAGGCGCCTACATGTATATTTCGATCCTGGCGACCTTGTGTGGCTCTGGACGCCATTGCGGAAGCGTGGCTTGTGCCAGAAGTTCTTGCCCCACTATGTTGGGCCCTAAGTTATACTTTAACGCCTCAGCGAGGTCAACTATCGCATTGCACGCCTCACGAACACTAGACGACACTCGGCCAAAACCGAAGTCACTCACGTTGCCCGCCTGAAGCCTTGCAATTCACGAACGACTGACTTACTTGCCCGGCGGGCTTCGTCTGCCAACGGGGAAATGTCACGAGCTCTCATAACACAGGGCAGAAACAGCGCGAATGCCCACGGGGACTGTGGGTTCTTCTTCTTCTTTCTGGGGTTTTACGTGCCAAAACCAGTTCTGATTATGAGGCACGCCGTAGTGGAGGGCTCCGGAATAATTTCGACCACCTGGGGTTCTTTAACGTGCACTACAACGCAAGCACACGGGCGTTTTTGCATTTCGCCTCCATCGAAATGCGGCCGCCGCGGCCGGGATTTGGGGACTGTGGGTGAAGAAAGACGACGTTCGGCTGGTTGCTTTTGTACCGGCTTGCAGCACGCCAACCGTTCTGATTTATCTGCCCTGCAGATTTAATAAACGCTTCACGGCGTAACAATATATATATAGTTGGATTTTAGCGCAGCTGTTGAGATTCACTAATAGAATTATTAAAGAAAAGAATACGCGCTAGGATGCAGTGTATGAATTTTTTTTTTTTTGCACAACGACATTCACCACTGCTTTGTGGTCAGTGTGGTATACGCTTATGTTTTCTGTTTTGATGCTTGCAACGTTCTTGGGCAAGGTCTGCACACCTCGAAAGCAGACACGGCTTGTGCGGGGTAGGCACGAGCGAGAACGTCTCGGGCACTGCTTTCCTTTGCTGCGTTCTGTACGGCGGAGATGCGCGACATGTCGTCACGGAACCACAGGCGATCACACATGCCACAGGAGAAGCCAAATTACACGTCGAGGAACTTGCGCTTGTATTGAATTGCGAGACCGGTTTCCCTTTTATTATATATAGCTCACGCACTGGGTGATTGCCAAATGGGTATGTCAGCGTAATGAAGTTCTCGTTTCGTGTGCGTGATTTTTCTTTTGTCTTTCTCTCTCTGTCAGGGTGGTCTACGCCACTGTTTCGTGCAAGGAGGCTGAAGTTTTCTTTTTCAACCTCCTTGGTTACGTGTCCGTCGGTTGTTTGTTCGATCGGTCGCCTCCTGAGACCCGAACACAACTATGGGATATCATTGCGCTTCAAGGCGGTTTTTATTGTCTGTTGTTACGTTATGTTATGAACTTGAAAAACACTTTTAAAATTTAAATACCACAGTTAGATGTCGAATGCTGCGTCTCCATGTGCTTCACATCTCCATCATTCCCTCCCGTTTGCTATGGTAAAAACTGCCTTTCATTGCTTAAACGCAGAGATGAAGATGGAACTACGTCTTGTACGTTATCACGTTGCTGCCGCGTCCGGTATTTTCACACAATCTGATTTCGAAACACCTCAAGGTTGCTTTCGGCCGTCTGAGATGACACAAAGGTCTAGATCAATTGAGTGACAATTTTCTCGAAAGCGGATGACAAGGATATGAATAAACCACTTCTTTACAGTTACACATGCACCGTACTTCATACCCAGACTGAATACTTTGCGTAACCACTTCCGAGTGAATTTCGCAAAAATGTTGACGGCAATGTGCAATGTATTGTACAAGGGGTCTTAATAAGGAGGATATATATTAGCATATCGGTCTTTATTTATCACTCCATGTTGACCAACAAATTAGCGTGAGCGAGCGCACCTCTATTTTGCGTAAACAAATAATATATAGTTATGTCGAACGTCATAAAGCCACTATATCATAGATTTCATATGTATATCATGCACGCAGAGTAATGGAATAACGCAATTCGCGCTTTCAGCAACATATATTAGTGCAGTACAGCCATGTATGGCGTTTTCAAATAAAACATTACTACATAAAACCTCGAAGTACAATATGTCGGCTCATGCATAGACGTGTTCATAGAATCGTGCATGATTCGCACGATGTAGGCATCTTATGCAACATTTTTTACTAATTTTAAATATCGCGCCATTCTGATGGTTGGTGCAGCGCCTCCTCTATTGGTTGGTGCATACAAGGTGCGCACGCTATAGGTAAGGCCTAGAGTGACTAGTACACTCTAGTAAGGCCTAAACGTTTCTGCGCCATTGTGCCTTGATTGCGCAATGCAGCCGTGCGGCGACTGCTGTGGTGTTTCGATTGAACGCACGATAGATGGTTAGCCCTCATTCTATGGTTAGCCGCAG
Organism: Dermacentor silvarum; assembly: GCF_013339745.2. Classification (NCBI taxonomy): domain Eukaryota; kingdom Metazoa; phylum Arthropoda; class Arachnida; order Ixodida; family Ixodidae; genus Dermacentor; species Dermacentor silvarum. Next base: position 37,999,803 of record NC_051156.1, read on the forward strand.
GCAGATCGACAATCTCTCACGAGTGACACTCCAGAAGAAGACAGCCTCCAAAAGGATCGTATTCGCGCCATCGACTTGTGGAGAGATGCTGATCACATTTCTGCTAGAATGGTGAGTTTTAACAGAATTATAACGTTCTATGTTTTCACTCAAGAGCACTGACGTACTACGGTAACTGCAGGACAAACGTCAAATTACCAGCCATTACTATCGCTTTAGCCCGTGAATGCTTTCCAATAAACCCACCCGCCGCAGTAGCTCTACAGCGTTGTGCTGCCGCGAGGTCGCGGCCGGGAGGGCCGGTTCCCGGCCGCGCACCTGGCCGCGGCGGATGCGTTCCTAATGAAGCGGAATGCAAAAACGCTCGTGTACCATCCCTGGGCCGGTATTTTGTAGGGATGCATTATGCTTTATTCTGTACTAGTCTTATCATCTACCGCTCACGGCCGGCTGATCCCGTTGATAACGTAAACGGACCGTCACTCTGAACATTGACCAAGCGCGAAAAGGCATTAGCATCGGAAAGGCATCGCTAGAAAATACCTACCCTCGTGCACAGTAAAAAAGCCCCAGGTGGTGAAAATTAATCCGGAGCCAGTCACTATGGTGTCCCTCATAAATAGTGTGCAGTTTCGATATGTTAAACCCCATAATTTACCCTTTTCTTCAAATATTTTCTTAATTCCAACAGTAGTATTACATTGCATGATGGCACTGCATGATCCTTCATAAATAGTGTGCAGTTTCTATATGTTAAACCCCATAATTTACCTTTTTCTTCAAATATTTTCTTCATTCCAACAGTAGTATTACAATGCATGATGGCACTGCATGATTAATTTGCTACCCATTACCAGAGTTGAGTGGGATGATCATTGCACTCTTTTTTTCAGATGGATTCCATTGGCACATACAAGTGTAGCTGGTGCCACCAAAAAACCCATTCTTTGAGAGCTCTGTTTAGGCACTTTGGCTCGTGGCACGGCACAGAGAATAACTGGTCATGTAATTTGGAAGGCTGCACCAGAAAGTACCGGCTGTACAGGTCATTGCGAAAGCACGTCAGCCAACACCACAATCATTTGTTAGCCCAAAGTACCAGCATAGCCACCAAACCACTTGCCAGTGACCACGTCGGTACAGCGGTGCCTACTTCCAGCTCATTACAGTTCAGTGAAGAAGAGGACACAGTTTGTGATGAGACATGCGGTGATGAATTTGTGCCTGATTGCATGAATAATTCAAATGATAGTGTTACAACGACAGATTCTCAGTGGGCTATGCATCTTGCATCTTTGTTTTTAAAATGGCAAGAGGGAAGGCAGCTCCCAGAGGGCACAGTTAATGAGATTGCAAACGATGTCATTTACTTTGCTAGGGAATCTCAGGCTTCTGTTGATGCAGAAATTCTTGAACAGTTGAGAACAAGGAGAGGTAGAGAAAACTGCTGGAAAAGTATGCATGGATTCGTGTCCCCTGTCCCAGTCTCCTGCTGCAACCAAAAGGTGTCTAAGGTCTGCATGTATGTCCCAATTTTAGAAACTATAAAGGCAGTAGCAAGGGCTCAGAAACCGTTTACAGAAACCACGCAAACCAGTTCAGCTTTGTTGAAAGATATTACTGACGGTACATACTTTCAGCAGCACAGTATATTCAAGGAAGCCAAGAACAAAAACCTACTGATTCTGCAACTGTACTTTGATGAATTTGAGATTTGCAACCCACTTGGAAGTAAACGTGGGAGGCACAAGATTCTAGCTGGCTATATGACAATCCTGAATTCAGTATCCAAATCTCGTTATAAGCTGCAACACAAGTGCTTAGTTCTCTTAGCAAAAAAGTCAGCTGTGGACAAGTTCTCTTTGCATGAAATTGTTCAGCCACTTCTTGCTGATTTACATGATCTAGAAATGAATGGGATTGAACTTTATGGAGAAATTGTAAAGGGGTCTCTCTTGTATGTATGTGGGGACAACTTGTCAAGCCACCAGCTTGGTGGTTTCCGCGAGTGTTTTTCTTCAGGTCCTATTTGCCGGTTTTGCATGGCAACTAGAGAAGAAATAAAGGAAATATGGCATGAGCATAAGTTTGTTTTAAGAACAAAGGAAATCCATGAACGTCAAATTCATCTAATGCAGGCAGACGATAGCCTGTCAAATATCTATGGTGTCACAGGAAAAAGTTGCTTCAGTGCACTTCACTCATTTGATGTGACTAAAGGTTTTCCGCCTGACATCATGCATGACATGTTTGAAGGCGTCATACCCTTTGTCATGAAACATGTCATAAAACACTTAATCTCCAATAGTGTAATGAAACTAGATCAAGTGAATCAACGTCTTGAGTCATTCCCTTTTCAAGGAGCAGACAAAAAATCCAGGTTGCCTGCACTGTCACGGCAAGCAGTGCTTGGAAAATCAACTTTGAAAGCTTCAGCTGCTGAGAAGCTTTGTTTTTTCCGTTTCTTTTCATTGCTTGCTGGAGACTGCATTCCAAAAGAAAATGTAGCCTACAGAGTGTACCTTGCTTTACGGGCTGTGATGGACATTGTCTGTGCTCCACAGGTGTGTGGTGGTGCAGCTGCATATTTGCAAGCATTGATTGAAGACTTCTATTCTGCTTTCAAAGCAGCTTTTCCAAATGTCAATGCAATTCCAAAGATGCACTATTTAATCCATTATCCAAGACTTCTACTTCTCTATGGGCCCCTCTCAAAGCTTTCTTGCATGCGCTTTGAAGCAAAGCATCAGTTCTTCAAGGCCCTTGCTCATAAACTTAGGAATTTCAAAAATGTTTGCTCAACATTAAGTCAACGTCACCAGTTACATTTTATGCACACATTAATGCAGCCACACGAGTCAGTCTTTTTTTCACAAGGCAAGAAACTAGATGAAAATTTGCTGCCCAACTTGCTGAAAGACAGGCTTGAGCAACTTGGCCTTGCAGGCATGGATGTGCATCGTGCTGCCTCCCTCACAGTGTCAGAAAGAAAACTGAGTGAAGACTGTGTTGTTCCGTTGATTGTGACTGAAGATGAACTCCCCCTCTTTGCACAAGTCACTCTAATTGCCATTTGTCAACAGAAATACTTCATTGTAGCTTCATTCCTAGATACAAAATATTTCGATGATCACTTTCATGCTTTTGTTGTCGATCACACAAGTCATAGTGTCATTATAGAGAATGTTCAGCACAATGAATACTTTGATCCTCTCTATTTGTACAAGCTTAGAGGATACCTTTATGTGACCCCACGGTACTCTTTCTTTAGTGAAGAATAATAATACCATGCATTCTATGTTTATGCAAGTATTATTGTCACTTACATCCTATCGTTATTGTGTAGCCCTCATTTTCATGTAGTGCATACTTAATTGCAGCATGCACTATTGCTTTGTTAAGCCAAGCACTGCCCAACCTTCCCATGTACACACAGCAACAAATAGTTCCCTCATACAGTAGCCCATATTGGGATTTGATAAGTAGGACCATTAGTTAATTTCCTTTAAATGAGTTCTTAGTCCACACCTATTCATGCCAACCATATCATGGTACGTAAATGTTACTTATATTTGTTTTAAAATATCTAGAGTTGTAGGTGTGATTTCACATAACAAAACATTAATTGGCAACTAAGGTTAAATTGTCCTTATATTATGCATTTTTCATTCCGACTTATTACTGTTCTATAGGTTGGGGTCACACCACAGTGTATAACATTTTGAAGCTTCAAGTGTTACAGAAATGGATGTTATGAGTTATAGTTAACGCTTCTTATGATTCTGAAATGAAACTAGATTACTTGAAAAGCAATATCATACCTGTGGACTGTTTATTATAAAATTACTTGCTTTTATAAGAGAGATGTAACAAACATTTCTTCAAGATGTACCACTTCGACGTTGTAAAAACCCGTATACAACTAGGAAACCTGATACCTTAATAATGACAAAGTGTTATACAAAGTTTGTAATTGTGATGCTAAAACTTAAACCACCGAAATGTGTAAATATGTCCAGCTGTGAGCACTTGAAAGAGAAAAGCGTGGGAAAGTGGTAGTAGTATAAAACTTTATTGAAGCCTTAAAAGGGTAAGGGATTGAACCCTTGCTTTTTTTCGTTTCCTTCAATGTGAAAGTGGCTAAGTACCCATTGAAGAGCGATGTGGTGGTGTGGCATTATTTCGTATCTATGTAGTGTTTTGTGAATGGAGCTGAGCAAGTTTCCACTGTGGAAAGCTTGACTTGCAGCTTTACTATCCATGCGAATTACGATGTTGTCATGCTCTGATTGCTTCCACTATTGCCATTATTCGTGATTATTACTGTAAATAGACTCTTCTATGGTGTAGTGATTCCTTTACTCGGGCATTCCATTATATGTGTTAACATTGAAAATTCAGTTTCTGTAGTGTATATTATTTATCTATTTTTCTTTTGTATTTGTCCTTTTTGGCCTGTATATTTACTGTTTAAGATCTTTGTAATCAGTTAGATTGATCTGTTGGATTGTGTTTCATTATAAAAATAATGCATTGTTTTGGACTATGCATTGTGTTTTGTAGTTTGTTCTATAACTAGAATGTGCAGCAACTGTTGTACATCTATTTGTATTAGGCAGTGACTGTCCAAATGTACAAGGTGATGAGGCTAATTGTGTAGTGGCTAACACTTATTTGTCTCGCCACCCTTGGTTTTGTCCTTGAAACTGAAATAAGGTGAACTGAATTTGTACTGTACAAGTGTTCTATTTACTTTTGGTTCATATTTGTAATAGAGGACCTGCTTTTGCTTGCTGATGCGTGTATGCTCTAGAATGTACCTTTAGAGCTTGTTCTGTTCTGTTCTGAGCATATACCTTTCATTGAATTTCATTTGTTGTAGTGCCCCCTTATGCTATAGCTCCTCCTATGAGGATATGTACAAATGGATAATTAAATAAATTAATAAGTTAACTTGCTTTACGTCAAATCATTTGTGTACTTGTTCAAAAGTTATCGAACAAGGAATGTTGCTCAAGCCAATGTTTCAACAGAGGACTTGTCCTCGTCAGGGCCTGATGAAGATGTCACTTTGTCAAAGTTGGTGGTTCCGGCAACACCCTTTTGCTCAGGCTGTTTTGTTTGTGAAGTGTGAGTGCCAATTCGATGTATAGGTGCCACTTTCTGCATGTGCTCCTTACAACATAAAAATTGGTGATTTTAAACCATCCTCACCAACACTAAAATCAAAACGCAGTTGCCTCATTAAGAATTTCATTATCTCAAGAAAAAATAAAGTGACTGCTGTGCAAACTCAATGGATGTGCTAGACCAAACCTTCTTCAATATGTCGTTTACACTACCAGAGCACTTGCATTTCATAGATTCAGAAGTTCACGTTGATTTATTATGAGGGAGAGTAAAACAGATACAAGCACTCGCGCCATCTATCAATGACCGATCTCCTGAAGACTGGTCCGTCGACTATCGTAGACTACTCCTGTGGTTATTGGTAGATTCTTCTTGTCTACATTGCCGTTACGACAGCCAGTCATGCCACCTCAATTTATACATTGCAGATGGTGTGTCAGTTCGGTGCACTGCTTCATACATCACACACATGCTGCATATCAAAATAGTAGTTGCTGCAGATCGGAGGAGCTTTGAGCTCCTATTTAAGCAGCTGATTTTGGAATATTTGTAGCCCGCAGAGCTCTAAAACTGATAGATTAGAGGAATGGGATCGTATATGTTGCATTGCAATATAAAATTCTGTCGCAGTCAATGTCATCGCCTCTTTAATGTAAATGTTTAATCAACATATTGCGTGTGTGTGCATATACACACACACACATGCATACAGTGGCACACCGATGGGGGGGGGGATTGTAACCCCACCCTGAGGGCGACTTAATCCGCCCCCCCCCCTTTGTTTAACCCCTTTTATTTTCTTGCGCATTTGAGTACTGCAGTTAAGATGTAAGACACGCAATCGTCTGCACACTCGCAAAAGTCAAGTTTTTTGACAATTTCCCATGAAGAAATTGAAGTTAGTGCTGTTTAGATGGTATCGGCAAACTGTCAACCCCCCCCCCCCCCCTGGCAGAGATCCTGGGTGCTCTACTGCATGCATAACATTTGAACGTCTTCACATTGTACCCGACATAATGCGATGCAGAAACCGACGACAAAATTTTAAAATATGTCTTAACATTTTGGCTGGTTCACCGACCATAATGTTACGTGCAGACATATCTCCAAAAGTTTGGTCGTCTTGTTTCTGCATTATATATATATATATTCATATGCATACACACTAGAGGCAGCTACGGAAACTTGTATGTGTTGCATAAATGCTTTGGCGCAATGTTTCCACCGGCAGAAGCAGGTATTTCATATGAAATCTGTTGAATGTTTTTATTGAACTTGTGCAAATGAGGAATGAGTGATACATGAGAAAAAAAAAGTACAAACATGAAAAGATCTTGCACAAAGAAGGATGTGCGAAAACATAAAAGAAGAAAGAATGCATCAGTATCATAATACTACTACACAAGCATCAGGCATCTACAAAGCACATTACTTGCATAAAAGATGGGTGAAAACAAGAAAAAATTGTGATGATTGTACAAAAGCATGAGGCAGCTAACAAAGCACAGGCTGCTGCAGGATGAGTGAAAAAATAAGCGCACTACTATCATAATTATAAAGCTACTAGAAATGTAACTAAAAATACTGCAATGTAATTAGTGCACTGAGCATGCTACTTTGTTTTTTATTTATATGTGAACACAATTATTGTTATAAATATTGTCACGTAGTAGTGACGGTAGAGAAAACAGATACAAAACTGTGTATGACGAAACTGGTTGTTTATTGGGCGAACCTGTGCCCACAAAAGCAAGCTACACTCAAAGCAAAACGATAGCGGCGAACACAGTCGGCGATCGTCGAAAATCTGATCAGCGGCGAAACGCGTCGGCTTTTATACCTGAGTCATCGAAGGTTCCAGATTAATCCCTGATGCCCGCGTGTCTTCCAGAAAGTTCTAGACAATTCGCGTCGCTCATACAATCAGATTACATGGGCGTCGGTGACCACAGACGACGAATAGAAGCATTGATAACGTCCGAGAAGCTTCCAATGCAGGCGCGTCCTGCGCCGAGCGATAACGTTTAACATTTGTCAGCCAATGTTGAAAGCGGCTACCGGTGAAAGATAAACATGTGTACGTGTCAATATGCACATTTAATGTGCCTGTGAAACCTGGACTTATTGAAATATTCTTATCAATATGTACAACCTCCCACATTTTCCGCTATATCGCACGAGAACACTAATATGGTTGTACGTCGTCCTGAAAGGAACGTCAGACGACTCTTGCACAGGAGAGTGCTTAGTATACTTGAGAGTACTTCTGCTGGTCTCGCTAATTATCGCCACTTAAAGGCGCTTAAATGATGCATGATGGACGCTTGCACGATATAGCTGAAAATTTGGGTGGCTGTACATATATACTCCTTTCTTCATTGTGACACTGAAAGTATTGTAAATAAATGTAAAAAATAAATACAAAAGCATCAGTCAGCTACAAAGCACAGGCTACTTAGTTGACTGCTGCATGTCCTTTGAAAAAATTAATAAGCTCAAGTGCTTTGATGCGTGGCTTTGTCTGAGACAAACACAAAAATGCATGCTCTACAAATGAAAGAGTCCTATGTGCCTTCTTGGGGTATTCGATATGAAATACCCAGAAGGCAGAAAAAAGGCATGCAACTGCTGAAAGCAGGCATGATGGATGGAAAAGAAGATGACGATCAACATAAAGAGAAAATGTTTTGTCAACCATCTTCAAGCAGGGGGTCAGTGGCACTTCTTCCTATAAGAGCAATAACACCAGTTAATTCCTCTCATAGTGATTTGAAATGCACATTAAATACAGTAAACACAGTAAACCTTCATCTTATGAACTCCACTTAGTATGAATCGCAACTAAACTGCAGCGTATATAAGGTTGAGAGAGACAGGTAAAAAAAAGCAAGGTGCTGCTGGTATCCTGTGCACTGCAATTTATTCATCAATCAGTGCCAATTCACCAAGATTTCAGGCACACAGCAAGAAGCGAACTTGTGAAACCGCGGAATCTTTGAGGGCATGGTTTGGCAGTTTGGACTTAGGCGTCCCTCATGCACTTATGATGTGCAGAAAATTATGCATGCACACTACTCGAAACACCTTATGTTGCCATTCCATCAACATGATGAGCGAAACTATTGTTCCAACAGTGCTGGTATGATGAACGTAGCCACCTTAGCTTCCTGCCTAGCTTCAGTTAATGCTTTCAAATGCAGTGTCATCTTGGCAGAGAAAGTAGCACATTTTAAGTTATTCTTACCTGAGTCAAAATAACTTCAAGGCTGTCTTTGCAGCGGGAGGCCATGAATTGAAGAAGCCCAAGTATGGCATTATCTAAGTTGGGTAAAAAATGTTCATATGATGTCAGTATGCAGTGATGTTATCGAGATTGCCATATTGTAGTACAGCCAACATGGCAAAAAGCTGCACATTATTTAGATCCAGTAGCAGCACAGTGGAAGCTGTGAATTGAACTACGACGTGGTATATGTGGCTTCATGTGAATACTTTCTATAAGCATTTTAAGTACTTGTACAGTAAAGTTCTGGCAAGTTTGTATGTTACAATCAGAAAGTACTACTAATGCCCATCATTAAAAGCAAGGCTACTTGGTGGCACTTCATTGCGAGCAACTAAATTTGCAAGTTATAAGAAAAAAGTATCTAGAAGTCCTTTGAGAGAGTAAAGGATGGACAAAGTTAGGCATACTACATTTATAACTTGTTTGATCAATGCACCTTTGATAAATTTAGGTGTTTCAAGAATCAAACTCTTAGTCTTTCCATGACAATAAATTTTCGTAGGTATAAGTGAAGATAGTAACCGAGGAATATCTGCAATGACAGCAGTATGGTGAAAGCAGAAATGATGTGCAAGTTTGTTGGCGTTACCACTACCTAGTCTTAAAATAGCGAAGCCCCAAATTACCAGATGCAACTTCGGAAAATGCAGCGACTTCTTCTGTGTCTCCGTGCTGAAGCACAATATCACACATCTGTGAAAATCCTTTCTCTATGGTGTTCATTATATTTCTTTGGAAGAGTATGTCGAACTCTGTCAACAGCTGAAAAAAAAAGAAGACCGATCAGGGCAAATTGTATGCAAAATGTATGTCACATTAACATACTGCTGCTTCCGTCGTGAGGAATGGAAATAACATTAAAGATTCATTTATGGTCAAGGTTCGCAGCTGCTCATGCCGAGCCTTGGCTGTAGCCAACAGCCGGGGCCTCAGTGCTTCTTCGCTGCTTGTTGCTGCATTCTCTTGTAGCCACTCATTGTGTCTTTGCAGCGATTCGATGGTTTCCCCATAAACAATGAGGTGGCTCGAGTCCTGTAACGCATACAGAAAAAAATGTGAATTGCTCTTCAAGGAAAAACAGATCATAGTCTATAGCAATTCAGAGCTTTTGTAGCGAATGGCAATGGAGCACAAATGACTGATGTTTAGATGACAGAAAGTTTGCTGTGTGTCGTATTGGTACTGCAGTAAAGCAGAATACGCATAAATAAATATAGAACACTTTACTGGAGGTTCTTAAGGATGATGATGATTGTTTAAACAAATGAAGTTATGCAGGTCTTGTTCTTGCCTGTTTCATGCTGTTCATGAAATAAATGTTTGAGCCTTTCTCATCCTCCTGTCATTATGGCTACCATAAAATAATACCCTAAGTTGACGGATATTTGCACACACACTGGCTTCTGAATTATGAGACACTCATAAAGCAGACAGTGATGAACACTCACAAACAAGCGGCATGGCTTCTTTCTTTGCTGCTGAATGTCGGCATCAGCATCTCTGACTTTATGCAAATATCTTTTTTTCCTTTCTTCCATTGCCTCTGTGCAGCCCTCTGCCTTCTTCCTCATGTTCTTGTACTTGTTTCGTAGGGCTAGTACCCACGAATCCTGGTAGATGAGGCAAAAAATATAATGCATAATAGACATGATGAAGTGATGATGTTAGGGCCTCTTGCTTTTAGGTTTTATATTCAAAAGTAAAAAAAATGGTAATATTTCTGGGAGTCAATAACAGAAGAATAGCTCCTCTTTTTATGCCTTAAATGTGTTGTGTTTTCTTGCATTCTATATACAAATAAAATGCTTTGAGCCTTAGTGACCAAGGTTAATGAAAGTACCCAGATGCCAAGGCTAGAACCTAATACCAGAATTTCCTGCTCTCATGCATTGCTGGTTTTAAATACGTAACTTTTGTCTTGTAGGTTTACCCTAACTTTGATGATGCAACAGAATGTATTTTTTTTCTGGAGGATATCATTCCTTACAGTGATATAAACTAGGGCATCGATTATAATAATGATCTCATACCAAACCATTCCCATTGCCGAGTTTATCCATTAAGTGTGGATATTTGGAAACCAGGCGCTCGGCCGCCACTCTGTACAGCTGTCTCGAGGGGTACCTATGAAAGAATTAAGAGGTCATTAATCTCGGAAGGGGCAGGACAATTGCAGCTTCCCCATGCAATACACATAATGCATCTAATATGTATAAATTGCATGTAAGCTTGAAACATCTCACAGCACTTAGTGAAACCATCAAAAGAATGAAGTGTCCTAATGTGCAAATAGTGCAATGAAAGCTTGGAGATGAGATTTGTGCTGATCTACTAACTAGTTGTGAAAACATACTGTAGTAAAATGTTCAGAACAAAGCAACCACAAACCATGCAATGCGGAAACACTCCTGGAACAGCTTTGATGTTATGAACCGTCGCAGGGAGCCGCTAATTGGTGTGCCCTTTCGAAGCACCTGTTCATAGGGTTCGAAGCCCGGAAGCTTGAACAACAAGTAATCCATCTTGTTCTCTAGTGGCACAACATCAACTTCCTCGGTCACGATACAGCTGAAATAAAGATTATTGAACTTGTAGCAGTGGAAGCTCAACACTTGGACAAAATTACCTGTCTGGTTAGGTTGATGAAGTTATAACGCCACCAACCCAAAAAGTGGAACTTCTTCCTTGCATCTTAAGTGATGGATGTTGGCAACGTGTAACTATTTTCACGAGTTGCAGTGTCGCCACTCAGAAATCTGCTCTTACTAACCAGAAGGCAAACATTTTGACAACCAAGGTGGCCCTGAAGCATTAGAATAAGTCCCACTTTTTTGGTTGGAGACGATAAAACTGGAGTAATTATGTTCAAATGCAATTTAATATGAACCTGGATTATATTTGTTTTATGCGCTTTCATGCTTACCTCGATCCAGGGGAGTTACCAGCTTCATCGACTTCACAGTTGTCTTGTGCTGTGTTACCTGAACTTGCCGTCTACATAAAAAAATGTAATGTTATCAAGCAGTGAGCCACCTGTCAGCTGTTGTGCTATTTTGAGCTATCTGATGTGTTAAATGCCTATGCAATAATTCTTCTCCTTTAAGGAAGATTAAATTTTCTCGAGAGTGCATGGAGACATTTTTGGCAGTGCATATATAAAGCATGATAATCACTAATGTATTCCAGTTTTGCTGATTTTTTATTTACTTTAATTACTTTAAAACACGTGTTTCAATTACATATTTGAAACCAGACGTCCAAGGCAAGTATGCTAATAGGAATCCTGAAGCTTGCAGCAGTTTTGAGATCCTAAAAGCGGTCTTACTTTTGCTTAATTTGCACTGCTGTTTGTTCTTCATAGTTTTTCTCCCTGTGCACTTGTTGGAAAAAAAGCCAAATGGAATGTGGATGTATTTCTTATGGAAGTTAGGCGAAGGCCTACGCCTGAAAATTTGCTGCAGTGGTGTCATTTTCAGAATTCCTAGGCGGACATGTCTTGAGCCAGTGTCTCACTTCATTTCCACATCAGCAACATAAGTTAATATGTTAGACGATTAGGCCTAATTATTATCACAGTTGCGTCTATGCAATTATAGACTGCACAGATCTTTTATAAAAAGGCTATGAAAGTAGCGAGCTTGGTATCTTTGCAAAGGAGTTCCTAGGCAAGCCAAACATATTTTACCGCTAAAATGACGAGTTTCAGAACGAAATTTCGTTCATTATTTAATTAAAGTCATGAGGCCAGTATTTTATATGGCAAATTAGAGGCACTTGGAGCGTTGAAATTCAGCGCTCAATCGAAGCAACGTTGAAACCGAGCGCGCCTCTGTTATATACTTTTTCAGAACGTTTACATGAACCCGACTGCGCCGGGTTGAACCTGCTTGTCGGGTTGGAATATACCTGTCGAGTTAATGTAAATGCTCAACGAGCCTCGAGCCAGGCTCAATCAGGCCGACTGCATGGACTAGGTTGACCCAGCCCGACCCGCTTGCAGCGCGCATGTAAACGCGGACGGGTCATGCCCGCCACCCCCGAAACTTGCGCGGGACCACGGTGACGTCGTGATTTATGCGCCGGCAGCGCGAATAGTATCAGGACAAGGCAAAGACGAGCAATGTGCAACGCAACCTCATCGTAGCGTTAAGACCCACGAAATATAGCTGTTGCAGACGACAGCGGGAACCGGAAGCGGAAACAGTTCGAACGCACTGACGTCTCGTCTCGGCCACCGTGGTCTCGACTCAACGCGGTCACGTCGGGCTCGGTCGGCCCGATTTCTGACTTGACCCGCTCGCGTCATTCGGGTTCGTGTAAACGTAGATTATGCCAGGCAAAAACGCCCCGTGGCGAAGTGCACGTGACGAAGGTTGAATGATGGCATGTCGCAGCAAATACTGATATGGGAGGTCGCGACGTTGCGCATTGAACTATACTATGCGCGGAAGCCAGCGGAGGCTTGGTCACACTTCTGTCTTATATTTTAACTATTGGGGCTTTCTCTTTCTCTCTCTCTGTTGTGGATACCGCGGAATATGCCAACCCGTTGCGAAGGGTAGACCACAATAATCAATCAATTCGGCAAAACGTGCCGTATCAGTATCTGCCGCGACTGGCCACGTCGATCACTTTCAAAATTTGTTGCGCTTTTCGTCACCGGGCGTTCCCATCTGATATGATAACGGGGCGACATTTCCCGCGCTCCCGGTAAGCCTGTTTTCGATATTGCCGCGATTGAGCGTTGAAATTGGATGTTGAATGCATTTCGAATTAGGTGCGATTTTCAAAACTTAAAAAAAGAAAAGAAAAAAAAGGAGGTGCAATAACATGTGACTGCCAAGTTGTGCATATAAGACAACTAACTGCCCTCAATGCTCTATTAAATCAAGTAAAAAAATTTGTAAATTTCTATTCTGAAACACGTGCTATAGGAACTCGTCTGCAAATACGCCTCATTCGTTACTCTCATAGTCTTTATTAAAAATATGTATATATGTATTCCAAAAAAGATGACCGTTCATAATAAAATGACAAGAAAGAAAAGGTTTTTTTCGGAGAAAAAGCTCATGTAATTTCTTGAAAGAGGTAAAGTGGAGATTTGTTCACAGCCTTCCAAATAAATTAACATATACTCACTGCTGGAGGGGCTACCTTTCTTGTAAGCTTCAGCTTAGCTTTGTTTTGAATACTCTCGCCCACCTCCAAATCAATAAAATCATTCAAATCTTCATCATAAATTTGGATCTGCAAGGGAGTTTCTTGATTTCAACAAAGAGCAAAAAGGTAGCATTCTAGATAAATACAGTGTTATAAATTATTGGGTTCATGTACATAACTACGTCAAGCATAAAAATTGTTGCAGTGCTGTTGCCGTTATAGAGTTATGTATTGTACAGCACGATCAAGGCATTTGATCACAACTTAAAACGTTATATACCGTTCCTCAAATTGTAAGCATGCATGGCTGTATAAGAAAAAAAACTTTCCCGAAATTATTTTCAATACGCCTCATATTAAATGAACTCAATTGATGGTGGCTATGTTTGCTATTGATATACTGGAAGCACCCCAGACCAGAACACTTTCGGAACACGGAAGCAAAGCGCGGAATTAGCTTGGAGGCGCAGTTCATCGGTAGAGCGCAGGTGTACCGACCGCACATTTCAGTTGCAGAAAGCGTGTGCTGTTCACTCAGAACTTTTGGCATTCTCACAGCTCCCGCGCTCTGTAAGCATTATGTCGAACCCGGCAAGCTTTCCAAATTATAGGGAATTTGTCCTCGATCAAGTTGCACACGGGGAAGAGACGCTCTTGCGAGGGGCTCCAGAATAATTTCGATCTGTTATGTTTCTTTAACTTGGTGAAAATAATCCCACAGTCATCCACTAGAGCATCTCTCTTAGTGAGGTGTAGCTTTCGGGTATTTACCCATTATTATATCCTATGAACGGGATATGCGATATACTGCAAGTGCCACTTCCCCACACATATCTTCGTTGACCCGCAGGTACGCAACTCGCCCTACAAATAAAGCAGGAGTGCACAAGCTGGCGCCGCAACCGTTGCTGTCGTTTCTTCCTCACTACATACTCGCTTATTTGCAAGTCCGCTCTTAGCCCAATGGTGCTGCGAGCGGAACTTCGGCCATCTTGCCTATAGGGCAACCTATTAGTGTGAAAAAGCCTGCTTGCGGTATTTCGCATACCTCCTACCGGGAATGATGTACTGAGGAGCTTAAGTTGCGGAATTTTTGCATTGCTAATATAATAAATAACTCGCACGTCATATACGTAGCCATCAGTACATCAATTGCGCCGCCACTGTTAAGCCACGGTTTTGAACTGCAGTACAGCTGTGGGTTGGGCTTATTTCATAGACTTACTTCGAAAACATTTAAGCGCAAGCATAACACGTAGACATCACGGTGCGCAATAGCGCGTCTGGGAATATGTCTACGTCTGCTTATTGCACTTGTCTGCTTGCGCTGAAATGCTTTCCATGTGCGGTTCTAAACGTTCGGGTCTAAGATAAGTGAAAATTCGCAAGCCTCGTCGAACTTTGGACGAATTATACAGGGTACCGACGCTTGATGTGATGTGCTGTCATGCAAAGCCAACAATTACAAGCGAGATCTGTGCCCACTTGAAACGTACATATGCAACAGATAAAACAACACATATCGTACAAATGTGCCTGTTCAGTTGCGAGTCTACCTATATATATATAATAAACACTGAAACACTAGCAGATAATATTGGAGCACAATGAAGGTAATCAGATCGTACAAATGATGACACTTACCAGAGTGTTCTCATCCAACGAAGACAACCCGGATAGAGATGCTCGAACTTCATTGTAAGAGCCATTGGCGAGAGAAAGTTTTTTTCTTTCGCCCGTGTCCAATATTACAAGGCAAAATATCCGTACGTCCTCCGAATCAGACATTTTTAGGTTTGAGCAGTCAACGATCCACCTCTCGCAAAAGCTTGCTGCGAAATGTCCAGCGCAGGTGCAGACCCTGTTGTTTATATGTCCTTCAGTTTCCGATCACAGAGGCAACCCCTATGCATGCGTTCCCCCAGCCTCCCATCCTCTCAATGTAGGTGGCCTATGCTGATCGTGGAAACGGCGAATGATTTCGTCGATCACAAGGCTGTACTGCAGCTTTGCAGCAGTAAAAGGGATTAAAGCGTGAAAGACTGGTCTTCTTGCTTGCAGAGAAAAAAACATTTTTCAAATTATGCATGCATATACAGGTCTTTCAAGAGACTGCGAAGTCATCAATCACGCTTGTCTTGGGGGAGAGAGAGAAAAAAAACGTTTATTAGTGAAACAGTGCCCCGAGCGAGGCATTGATGACAGTTTTTTTTAATGCATGCCAGCAGAAGAAGTGTTTAAAAGTGAATGCACGAATACGTGTGCGCACGTTCATTTCTCCTTTCGTTCCGTACAGACAAGACTTGAGAGCGGGGTAGTCGACAGTTCGTCAACTTGAAACACAAAGTAGAAACCAAAAGTGGAAACCAGGGATGGCAGGTCAGGCTGCGCACGGCGGGGTCAGCGCCCTGTCAGGGAGCTAGCGATCTCCTTTTGTGCTGGCTCGCGGGCAAAACCCTTGACTAATGATAAAGAAGGCGTTTTATTCCTGCTTTCCGTGAAGACAGTCATTTTTGAATTGTGCATATGTCAAGATAAGACCAACGTGCACATTTAACATGTTGAAAGAAACTTTCAGACAGTGCCGTAGGGGGGGGGGGGGGGGACCTGTGCAGTGTTCTGTCAGGTTCACTGAACATGGTCGTGCGTGTCAGATAAGAGACACTTAAAGTTTTTAAAGCGGGAACCACGTGGAACCAGGCCAAAAGCGGGGCGCAACCAAATGGAAAGTAATTAAATTTCCGGGAGAAGAAAAGTCAAAAGGGCATGTCTGAATGACAGCCTGAAGGACACGAACTCATGCAATGTATAGCGTATAGAACAGGGGTAGAGAAAACTTGTAGGGAAAGTTGTGGAGACTTGAACGATCCCGCGACAGCGTGTTCATCAAGACGCCATCATATCTACTGATCTATCGCAATTACAGTTAATCACGACTTTGTATTCAGCAGTCTTAGCTGTAATCGCACTTGAGATTATAAGCCAGTGAGCCTTTGTTGCTAAGCATGGAACATGGAAGTCTGCACTTTAAGGTCTCGTAGAGGGTTTAGTAACCTGTTAAATTTGAAGGGCTCGCAATCAATTGTGCTAACGATGATTATTGCATATACCAATAAATTTGCGTCTGCTGCGAGTGTAAGTCAATGCTGGTGTTGCGTATGCCTCTTGGAGCATACACATAAATGTTCAGTTGTCCGAGGGAAATGTCTGGCTTTAGTGTTATAGCGAACGGTTAGGATCAGTAATGGCAAGTTTACGCGCACTGGTTTGTTTGTAGTGGTAAATGGAGAAGCGCATCGCGCGTCCTCCTTAGCTTAGGTCTGCTCCATAATCTCGGGAAAATGTCATGGCCACCGTAGATGCAAAAAACTGGTGCTTGTTTGGTTTCGTTTACGAAAATGATATGACATAAATTTACTATCGTTTCACACGCACCTTAGCGCTGTATTAGCGCACAAAGACTATAGTGCGGATAGAGAAGACAGGACAAGGCGCGAAACGTCCAGCGCAGGTGCAGATCCCGCTGTGTATATGTCTCTCAGTTGCCCTGTATTTTGTCCTCGTACTCGTGTTTGTGCACTACATTTCCAAGATGCTAGTAAACCCAGTTGACCCAGTAAACCCAAGTAAGCCCAGTTGACCATTCATTTCACACGGCCATAACTGCGCAATAAAAGTAGCAAATGAAAAATATTTTAGTGCTACGAAGGAAATAAATTTTTACTCCATTTCATGGCACGAAGTTTCTAGGCTAATAAACTCCGTTCCTAAATGGAGTGATATCGCGTCATTCCGCTTTTTTGCTCCATCATTTGACCATGGGAGTAAAATAATGTATTTTCACTTTTTTCCTCCCTAGTGGTGGAGTAAATCTTACGAGCTATGGAGTTTTAACAGGTAACTAGCCATAAATACTCCCCTTCAGGCTTATTTGTGTTTACAGTGTAAGTGTCGAGAAAGGCAACAACGTCGACGCGGGAATCTCGCGAGGGACACTCCAGCGTGAAGCAGAATGCCTTTGCATGTTCACAGCGCACGCTGTGAGCTCTGCCACTTGCATTCCTGAAGCTCAGCGCAACGCAACTCAAGTGGCTGCCCAAGACACCACGGAGCCAGACCGAAATGCTTGTACCTTCGTCAAAGCGACTCGGCAGCAGGATGCAGCGCACCAAGCGAACCTGGGACATGGTAGCCGACCTCAAATTTTTCGCCTTTTGCTGCAGCGGACCGCGAGTTCACAAAGCAAACATGCAACAGCTTCTGTGAAGACACATTTCACTTTCGTGTTCTACCGATTCCTATGAAAGAGAGTTTAACCATGTTTGTCTTTTATACTAAAACTAAAAATGCCGCCATTACCGCGTGCCTGGCATGACCCCCGAGATTAGGCAGCGCCCGCAATGTGGTGAAATATCTCGAAGGACCTGTGCAAGGGCTTATGTCATAGCCGTCAACCTCCAGGTGCATGTGTCACCAGCGCTGTTGTTTTGCCAACTGAGCTTACACAAGAGATGACTGCAATGAAATGCTTTCAATGATCTAAGCGTACCTTTAAATACCAGGCTGCAGGGCCTAGCACACAAGTTACAAATGAAGGTTTTTATCGAACATAAGTTTTCTTTCCATTAAAAAAAAGCAGCACCCAATGCATTATCAAATTACCTTTCCATCGTCTCTTTCGCTGCCAATCACTGTCTGGAGGCCCTCTGGCTACTCACTCATGAGAGCGTCCTCCAGCTCCTGTGAGGTCCAGGGTTCTAGTATGACAAGCATTCAATAGGGATAAGAATTGGACACAGGCTGAAGTAAATAACAGCTAGTACAACAATAGCTCTCAAAGTAATAAATATGGTGAAAGTTCGTAGTCCGCAGCCTTATCCTGAAGCATTTCTTTGTGCAGTTCTCAACATGCTGTTCATTTTTTGCTTTGGTGTTGCTCTGCTCGAGGCTTCCACCTGCACTGCCTATAAGCGAAACCTTGCAGTGTTGCATTAGTTTGAGAGCACACTGCAGTAAATCAAAGGGTTGTCGTGATGTAGAACAGCTCTAGCAGACTACTAGAGCTCAAGTACTATGCTCATAATTTTGCAATGCTTCTAGCTGTGGACAATGATAACTGCGTACTCTGAATAATTTTTTTGTAAGCTGTAAACTGTTGCTGATGTGTGACAATTCATTCTATGGCACTACTTTAACTAACAAAGCAACTAACAACCAGGCTACTTTCTAATAATTCATTATTATGGCCGTACAGCACAAGTACGGTCAAGAAAGGAACTGGGATAGATGCTAACTCTAAACAGTGCTCTGCTACACAAAACGCACCTGTAAAATATATGGCACATGTGCAAAAAGAAATTTCAAAAAAAGGATGGATGCATGATTAATAACTGATGGCTTCTACACAATAAATGCTATCTACTCCAAAGCTATCTATCATGCCGCAGAAAATAAACTTGAATTATCCAAGCCAGACATGAAAGAAGCCCTGCAATGCTTCGGAAAAAGCTTGTTGGGTGGCACCAATAGCTCCAATAGCACCATCATGACGCAGTGATTTCGTACACTTCGTGTGACGGAAATGGCATCGAAGAGAGGCATTATGGTCATTGGTTAAAACGCCTTGTTCAATTCACGATCACAAAATATTGCGATTACTGCGAAAATAAATACATGCAAAAAGGGCATGTTTACGAAACGTTTCTTACCAAGCTCATCTGGGACCATCTGTTCGCTGCTGCTACATGGCAGTACCCCAGGCACTGGAAAAAACATTTTGATTAGATTTTCTGCTAATTTATAATTGATTAGTTCTGTTTAAACAACTGCTAACACACATTCCCACTAATTATCCAAGCAAATGCATCAGCTAAGTTGTAACAAATGTTATGAGCCTCACTCGTCCAAAGATTTTCTTTTATCCACAGAGCACCACAAATGAATGGCACTCATTTTATCATTTTTTTGGGTGAATGCTACGCTACTTAAAAGGCACCAGCTTCCCCTAAAGAAATTTTTGTTGTTGTTACAGTTTGCGAAAATGTATTGGAAATCTGGCTCCCCAGGGTTTCAGAGATTGTAGTTTGGAGTTAGACTGCTGTATTGACAACCGCCATTTTTTTTTCAATGCTAAAATCATTGTCTGTTTCAATGTTTGCTCACCTCAATTAAGCTTGGAAAGCTCTAGTGGGTCGTGTTCGGAGCTTCAACTTAGTACTGACGATTACGAGGAAGAGTACAAACCTCTGGTGGCCTCGATAGCTTGAATGTGGCTCAACAAAGATGCTTTGCTGCTGGCAGCTCTGCGGTTTCCTTTTCTCACAGCGCCAAAAATAATATGTCGTATGTGACCTCTATTCCAAGAAATGTCAAACCTCAAATAGACAGTTTCTGTGGAAATGTTTATCTGCAACTTAAAGGGCCCCTAAACCACCTCAGATAATTTTAGAACATTTCAAGTAAACACGCGCATCGAGTACAGAATGCCGTCACGATCAACGATGCCAAACGCTGTAGCGCTACGCGCCGCGGGCGCACCACAAAACCAAAAAAAAAAAAAACAATGCCGTCCTCCTCCCCTCGCCTCTCCGGTAACCCCAGCTACGGTGGCTAGAAGGGGGAGGTGGGAGCAACGCAGCCGTCGGAGAGCGCGGCGCGTGTTGCAGTGATTCATGATGCCGAGTGGTGGCGCGCGCGTCGACACTAAGATGAGGCTGTAGTTTGGCTGCTGCCAGAGCTAGCGAGTGCGCTCGGTTTGCACGGTTCTGTTCGGTTCTTTTAGCTCCACGGCTCATTTCTGTTTGCATTCACGCTGTGCAGTTGTGCCGCCTTGTGGTGACAATAGTTTTACACGTTACCATGCTGTAAGAAGCCATGGCAAGTCGCATGAAGAGACAGACGCACTGTTTTGCGCCGGGTGTACAACAGGCTATGTTTCTGCTAAAAAAGCAGAAGAAAAAAAAACATCCCTTTTCTCGGTGCCTGATGACGATGAGGCACTTAAAGCGTGGCGGCGGCCCGTGCCCCGTGCATATAAGGCCTTAAACAGGACTTGGAATATCTGCGAGCTGCACTTCGAACCCCAGTTGAATCATCTACAGGGTGTCCCAACTATCATGTAACAACATTTAAAAATATCCTAATGCCCCGTAGGTGGACAGAACCAAGGCTATGTTGTTTGCCATCGCTTGTAGATACTCCAATTATTTTTTGCATTCTGATTAATTACATAATTAGTCTTAATTAATCAACTTCTCGAATATTTCAATTAGATGAAAAGTGTCAATGTGAAAATTGTAGAACTTAATAAACTACCGATACAACTTTCTTTTGCTCAATACGGGCTACATAAAAGTGTTTTTCTGAGCATGAAAGAAGCCAGCGAATACACGCAACGCGCCTCGAGCAGCCAGTCGCACGGCAATTTTGCGTGTATTCGCGGGCTTCTTACACGCTTGGAAAAACACTTTTATGTAGCACGTATTGAGCTACAGAAAGCTGTATCGGTAGTTTTTCAAGTCGCTCTACAATTTTCACATTGACACTTTTCATCTAATTATAACATTTGAGAAGTTGATTAATTAATGAAGACTAATTGTGTAATTAGGCGGAATGCAAAAATAATCTGAGTATCTACAAGCGACGGCAAACAACATTGTATTGGTTCTGTACAGCTACGGGGCATTTGCATATTTTAAATCTTGTTGCATCATAGTTGGGACACCCTGTATAATGGATCATATAATCAAGTGCTGTATGTCGTCCTTCTGAGTATTGTTCATGTCCCCGCCGTTATAGTTCATCAGTGACTAAAATAAGTTTGTTTACTTAACTCCTATGTGCAATGATTTCTAAAGCACCATATATTGTAATTAACCAATATGACGAGCTGGATGCAGTGCGTCGCAGTAATATGTCCTAAGGAGCTCTTCACTGCGAGCCTAGAAATCGGTGCAGCTTTTTTTACCCACACCACTAGCATAATGTTGGTCGCATTAGCTGAAATCATTCTTTTTTTCCCTCCCGACGATTCGGGAAAGCACGTGGAACGCGTGCGACCGAGACGAGCGAAAAATATTTGTGCCGGCCGTGACGTGCCCGAATCTAATCCATTTTAACACTTCACCGCTCATCAGAGGATAGCTGCTATTCATTTATTGTCTCCTCTACTAACAAGGCACGATATGCATTAGCTTAACGCTAGTTATGTCAAATATGCGACCGCTAATTGCGAACAAAAACGCCCGCTTCGAAACCCGCGGCACCAATCGCCGTGCCTCCGCGCCCGGGGAGCGATCTTGCTGTCGACTGCAGCGCCGCCGCTGCTGTCATGATTGCTTGCAACACTCCGCCGCCGCCGTTGCTCTCACCTCCCCCTTCTAGCCACCGTACCCCAGCGGTCGTCACGACATCAGCGGGGGGAATCTGGTGATGTCAACGGGGGGAATCTGGTGATGTCAACGGCGGAAACGATGTCCATTGGTCGAACAAGAACTTACGACTTCCGGTTTGTCTGCTAGCAGGTACACGCGCTCCCTGCTCGTCCTCGCCGCGTTGCTCGCTTGTGTGCGCTCGGTAATTACAGCCCGCAACGCAAGTGCCAAATCGCTTGTGCTCCAACACAGTCATACTTAGCGCTCTGATTAGCTGCGCGAACAGAGTGCGACAGTGTTGGCCTTTCCAGACAGGGTATATAGCGGCACGCTTCGCATAACACGCGCCGGCACCGCAGCAACAGCGGGTAGCCGAGAAGCGCCGAGTCCACGTCCACGTTACCGGCACGCTAACTCGCCGCACGCCGTTTGCCATTCGCGGGCCACCGTTCGACAGGCGTTTTGCTCGCGAGCGGCGAGATTTCCTTGCCGTACGTAGAGAGGATGAGACCGGGACTCATTTGTGCGGCAGCCTCACCGCCGCGATCGCTCGACGGCGCCGATATCGTCGCCAGGCCTTTTCAGGTTCCCTTCAAAGCTAAAGCGGAGGGCGCTTCGAAATGAATTACCGACGCTCACAAGCCGCAATATTTTCTTATCGTTGTTATCGCTCTTCGCAATAATTGTACACAAAGAAGAAAAATACCCTGATGTTAGTGGCGCCGTCGGCTGCAATGCGAGCACAGCCGAGCCCGTCGTCTCCCGGCTGCAGCTGATGTTTTCGTTGCCGGTGGCGGAGGCGCTTAGGTTCGCGGTCGTCGATTGGGCCGTTGATGGTGCAGCGGGCGGGGCGCCGGCCGAACTGCCGTCTACTTTGGACACCTCTCGCGCGGCAGACTGGAGGCCGGTTCGTCGTCCGTATAGGTGCCGCTAGCATGGCTAGCGTGGACGTGTCTTAACCGGAAGTAGGCAGTGTTTTGAGAAGCGCGTTGGTGATGACCTATGTCACGTGACATTTCGAGCAGCACTCGGCGAGGAGGGGAGACCAGCCGACGAGGAGAGTAGCAAAGGAAAGAGCGAAACGAGCGAGGGGCGTTTTTCGATCATCAAACCGCGTGTAACTCCGCTATTACCGGCACCATTTCGAAAAATTCTCGCGGCTACGTGTGCGTTGTAGACTCGTGCATAACTGCAACACCACAACTAAATTTCAACCTCTGGGTAGTTTAGGGGCCCTTTAAAACCACTGACAGACAACAGAAATGATTAATTGAACTGCTGATATTGCAATAACGAAATCTATTCACAAAAATAAGGCTTAAGAAAAATTGACAAAAAGGCGATGTTTAAACAAAAAAAATGTTGACTTGGTAAAGCCAAGGCACTTCTGGATAAGAGTGTGCTTATCTGAAAGCCTTCCACTTAGATTGGTACGGACATATAAATGGGTGAGCACGTGTACGGACATTATAAATGGGTGAGCACGTGCTTGTGAATAGTGCTACAGGTATGTAGGTGAGTATTGGTGAAAGTGACTAGATAAGTATGAGCGCGTGCACACATAACATATTGGTTAGCAGGAGCAAGTTTCAGCTCACAATCAGTTCATGAGAACTAAGCAATGGTGTCAGAGAAATCTTACTAAGCTGGTCTGATGTGGACCCTGCGGTGCTGGTAGAGGCCGTAGCAGCAGTAATGGGTCCTGAAGATAATGCACAAGGAATGTTGTTGCATATCAGCTCTGCAAAAATTTGTGAAGTTGAGGAAGCTTTATTAAAGTGAAAAAAAATGTCACAGTTTCGCCCTAAGGGCGAAGCAATGAATGCGATAGCAACACAGCAATGTCATACGAAGTAAGGTGAGCGGCTTTGGTAGCAATATGAATTGTAGTAAAGATGAGCTGATTAAGTAAGCAGGTGTGCTGTGGCGTAAGTAGACCGACATGAGGAGAGACTCGATGACCACGAGGAGGCGCGTGTGAAACGGTGGTGTTGATGAGAAGCGCTTCCCGTGGGCAGCGCGTGCGAAGGGACACACCTGTAGCGCTGCGCTGCCGACCCGGGCAGCATTGCATGTGTAGCGTGCGTTGGAAAATGTGGCCCGACTATTACTAACTGATTGAACAAGCGTGGTGTGAGCGCGCACAAACAAACATGAATAGATCACACTGAATGACTGCAGACAACGACTGTCAAAACGCTGGCAGCAAGCGCATATATACGCCGCAGCAGCGGGCGAAGGTACGTGCGGTCTATCGCTTCAACGGAAACTGAGCGGCGAATGCACGGCGCATAAAGGTCAGAGCCGTGTGGAGATAAGAGACGGTGCGGACGAGCGACAAGCGCGGTTGTTGGCAGCGTACAAGTGCCCCCCCCTCCCCCGCGCTCCCTCCGGCGCTGGCTTCCTGCTTCCTTGCTTGCGCGTGGGTGATTGAGTGCGTTCGCTCTCAGTGATAGCGCGCGTCCCCGCACGCTTCCGCTCGGGCATACGTCGCGCGGCGAAGATTTTATCTATAGGGAACCTCACGGCGACGACGACGGCGACGGCAGAAATCCGGTAGAAGTGTCCATATAATTGCTATCGCAATAAAAAATGCCATGCACCCAACAGTAGCATGAAGCTACACAGGAAATTTGTTGCTTTGTGATGCTGTAGGGTAGAGGAGAATTTTTTGCTTTCAAGGATAATTAAGACTGAACAACAGTCACACGTGAGTATGGCAAACAAGGAAAACCGGCACTGTCCATCAAGTATTAACTTACCTGGGGGTTGCACTGCTTCCGACTCATCGGCGCCAGATGGCCTGTTGCTAGGTACTGCAATGAACACACCAACAAGTGTTTGTGTATTCTTTCATATATTACAAAGTAAACATGTCAATGTAGCAACTTGCAATGACACAGCTGATTAACTTCTGGGTTTTGAACAAGCAACCCTCGCCAGAGCAATCTCTCTCATTGCCTTGAACAGCATTCGCAACATTCTTCTCCTGCCTTGTCCCATACTGGAGCCAAGGGCCTATGGTATGCTTATTTCACGAGCTCCACCCTTTTCCTTCCTTTTTTTCTGCATGAAATATTTCCAAATTTGCTCGGCAGCATTTTCCAGAAAACCTGTCGTGTTCTGCGAATTTGTGCACTGCGGCCAAACCCACGGTAAGCAAGAGCTGTGCTGACTCCGCTAATTTGGTGTAGCGCAAACTTTTGCTTGAATTTTCAGCTGTTTTAGGCACATGCCTATGTACTCTTCTCCAGACATGACCATCACGTGTACAAATTTGTTCACAATGTCTAAACCTGGAGCCCCTTGCGAGTCATTTACTGACTGGAAAACTTGTTCATCGGTAACAAGGTACTCCTGACCTGAGTTGGCACGCCACTGCATTCGGCAATGTCTGATGCAAGCTGACGGTTGAGCCTTCAACATGACCTGATTCATGGGGCTCAAAATCCCAAAGCAACACTGCGGCTATGAGAGATGCCACAGTGGAGGACTGTGGATGAATTTGGCCACATGGGTTCTTAATGTGCACCCAAACCTAAATACATGAGCGTGCTTGCATTTCACCCCCTTTGAAATGAAGCTGCCATGTGCAGCAATCGAACTCTCAACCACATACATGGTTAGCAGCACAATGCCAGAGCCAATAAGCCACTACGGTGCGTCTCGTGTTGAATGCTCAACTGCACACTTTCCTTGAACACTGCTGGATACAGTGCGGCGTCAACTTATGAGCCTGAAGTACCTTATTACGACTCAATAAGTTTAAACGCCGATAAATATTTCCATGTGAGCGGCTCCAGATGGAAGCTCTAAAAGCAAATTACTAGTAGTCTATAAGAGCTACTACGCACCACTGGCATATATGAAATCGCTTACCAAGCTGTTGTGCCACACGCTCCTCCACAGCATCAACGGAAGCCACAGTTGCAGTGGTTCCTGAAGACCATACAAACAATAAGTTATTCCAATGTAGATGAAGTATACTAGCATTCATTCATCCATAAAAGTAAAATTAATCTGAGTGTGCTAGCAAATTTAAAATTGCATATGTGGACAAAATATTTTCTCACGCACAAGCTGTGATGGCCTGCTTGTTGGCCCCGTACATGGCCTGCTGTGAGAGTGCAGACCCGAGTCTGCAATGATAATGTGCCAACAACAGTGTTTCTGCTGCCTTCAACATGATATCAAGTAAACAGACATGTAAATGTAGTACCTTGCAAGTAACATGACATATCAATTATATTTTGGTTCTTGAAAAACCACAAAAAGCAAATTCCTATTCGGGACATGTTGTAGACCCTAGCATAACAGAACTCTACAGCATAATTCTGGGGCCCCGAATTGTTAATTATAAAATGCAGAAAGAACATATTTGGCTTGTGACTACACTTGCCCTGCCACAAGCTACCACGAGCCCTGTAAAGTGAACTGGCAGCAGCTAACCTCATATACATACTCTAGGATGACTGGTTTGACATGTATTTCAGGAGGCTATATCCCTTGCGCAAACAGCTGCAATGCACAATATAAAGTTAGTTAGTTAATCCTGGTTTAATGGCGCAAAAGCGACTAAGGCTATGCTGCGCCAGTCACAAGACAATACAAAAACAATGTTAGGGCAGTCAAAGCTGTGTTACTTTATAGTTGATGTAAATAACCAGTTTCGTCTAAAAAGTTGAACAACTCCGTGAATGGCACTAGCGGGTCGTCTCCTAGTAGTAAGGAGGGGTGTAGAGGTATATGCAAGGTATCTAGATTTTGTAAAAGTTTCCGTCTCTGTGTTTCGGTATGTGGACATGTCATAATAATGTGCATTACAGTAAGTGGTTCATGGCACTTCTTGCAAGTTGGTGGGTTTTCTTTTCGGAGTAGAAAATTGTGTGTTAGATGTGTGTGCCCAATTCGAAGTCGACATAAGATTACCTCATAGAACCGCTCTTGGTGACTGCATGATTTCCACTCGCCAAGCAGGGGTTTAGTCACATGTAACTTGTTGTTTATGCACGAGTTCCATTCCTGTTGCCATCTTGACGCAAGGGCCTTACGAATCGCTTGGATACTGTCTTTGTATGGAAGTGTTGTGCGAGTTATGTTTTTGAGAGCTGCCATGGACGCACATCTGTCTGCTGCTTCATTCCCTGGTATCCCAACATGGCTTGGGACCCAGCAGAATCGTATGGTTCTTCCGTATTTGTTACAAAAGACCATGTTTAAGATATCACCAAGTAGGGGTTCGCAGGCGGAATTTAAATTTAAAGCTCTCAGTGCACTTAACGAATCAGTATAAATTATAGCATTTTTCAGCTTCTCGGTGATAATTTTTTTTACTGCTATCCATATTGCATAAACTTCAGCGGTAAAGATTGAAGCAGAATGGTGCATTCGAATACTAGTTTCCCAATTTTTCGTTGCGATTCCCACGCCCACATGTTTTTGTGTTTTAGAGCCATCAGTGTAAAATTCTGTGTAATTTTTGTATTTTTCTTGGATAGCCCGGAACTCTTGTATTATGTGTTCTTGTGGGGTGTCCTTTTTCTTTAGATGTGTTAGTGTCCAATCACATAACTGTGTGAAATCGCACCACGGGGGCAATCTTTGTGGTCTTTCAGCAGCTTGCAGTACCTCTTGAGGAATATCATAAGTCTTGCAGTATTCCTCGTGCCGTAAAAGAAGTGGCCGAATCATGTTCGGGTTATTAGTGTAATTTAAGCGTGAGTTGCATTGTGTGACGATATTGTAACATAAGTGCTGCGGTGATGACTGAATTTTGAGTACATAAGAAAAAGTAAGTAACGCTCTGCGCTGCTGTAAGGAAGGCTCATTACAGTCAACGTATAAACTTGGGACAGGTGATGTCCTGTAAGCACCACTTGCTAGGCGTAGTCCAAGGTTATGTACTGGATCAAGTCGTCGAATGTAAGAATGTCTGGCTGAGCCATAAACTACGCAGCCGTAGTCTAGAAGGCTGCGCACAACAGACCGGTAAATACGTAAAAGACATGTTCGGTCAGAACCCCAGTGCTTATGGGACAACACTTTAAGGATATTCAGCGCTTTATTTGTCTTAATCTTTAGTGTGTTTATGTGGGTCAGGAAATTCAGTTTGGTGTCAAAGGTTACTCCTAAAAATTTGTAATGTTGTTTGACCGGTAGTGTGGCGTCATTTAATTTCAGGACTGGGTCGCAGTATAGCCCACGTTTCTGAGAAAATAAAACAGTAACTGTTTTCTGGGTGGAGAAGCAGAAGCCATTCTTGTTAGCCCATTTTGCAAGTTTATTTATTGTGATCTGAAGCTGCCTCTCACAAGTTGATAAATTTGAGGCACGGCAAGCCACTTGCAGGTCGTCGACGTATATAGAGTGCATAACAGACGACGGTATAACCTTATTAACCGAGTTCATTTTTACAATGAAAAGTGTTGTGCTGAGAACACAGCCTTGTGGAACACCATTTTCCTGTGCAAATGTACGAGAAAGTACTGTGCCGAGACGAACCTGAAACGTTCTATTAGAAATGAAATCAGCTAGGCAGTTAAGCATTTTACCACGGATGCCGAGGTCAGCTAGGTCTCTTAAAATTCCATATCTCCACGTGGTATCATAGGTTTTTTCTAAATCAAAGAAAACTGCCAGACAATGTTGCTTGTGTAAAAATGCATATCGAATTTCATGCTCCAGTCGGACAAGATGGTCAGTGGTTGAACAACCCTTTTTATAACCGCATTGGTGAGGGTCTATTAAGTTTCTTGACTCTAAAATGAACGAGAGCCTTATATTAATAATGCTTTCATATGATTTTGCCAGACAGCTGGTCAGGGCAATGGGTCTGTAGCTACTTGCGGATGTTGGGGATTTACCAGCTTTGAGAAATGGGACTACTATTGCTTTTTTCCACTCTTCTGGCATTCTCCCAGATCCCCAGATTAAATTGAAAAATTCAAGGAGAGCCTCTACAGATGCTTGGGATAGATGTGCCAGCATGGAGTAGTGAATACGGTCGTGACCTACCGCTGTTTTTTTGCCAGCAGAAAGGACTATGTTTAATTCCTGCTGTGTAAGGGGGGCATTGTACAATTCATTTGTCGCGCCAGTAGTGGGCAGCTTCTGTTTTTCAGCAGACTGTTTGTACTTTAAAAATTCTTTTGAATAATTGTCCGAGCTGGAAACATTGTGGAAGTGTTCACCAAGTATGTCAGCCTGTTCTTGTAGTGTTGTTTGTGTACCTGGACTTGTAAGGAGCGGTACTGTATACGACGAGTAATCTCCCCTAAACTTCCTCACCTTTTCCCACATTTGTTTAGAGGTGACAGAGCTGTTTATCGAAGATATGTATTTCCTCCATGATGATTTTTCCGCCTGCCTTCGTATAAATCGTGCTTTGGATTTGGCCTGTTTGAAATGTAGGAGGTTTGTATAGGTCGGGTATCTTCGCAAGATTCCCCAGGCCCGATTTTGTTGTTTTTTTGCTTCGGTGCACTCTGGTGTCCACCAGGGGTTAAGTTTTTTGCGTACAAGGCTGGATGTTTGGGGAATGGCCTTTTCTGCCGCTGAAATTAAAACCGCAGTGAACCTTTCATTGATTTCGTTAACGCTTAGCTCACTTGAAAACACTTGTTCGAGCTTTGCATTTTCTGTAAAGAGTGTCCAGTCAGCAAGGTGTACCTTCCAGCGACGCGGTTTACAATTTATAATGGGTGGTGATGATGTGAGTTTGATTATAGCAGGGAAATGGTCACTGCCATACGAGGTACTCAGTACTTCCCATTTAAAATCGGTAAAAACAGACGGTGAGCAAAAGGCTAAATCGAGGCAGCTAAAATTGCGGGAGCTTGGTGAAAAATATGTTGGCGCACCTGTGTTCAAAAGACAAATGTTATTAGTTAAAACGAAATCTTCGATAAGTTGCCCTCTTTGATCATTTTTATCGCTGCCCCAAAGGGTACAGTGCGCATTAAAATCACCTACTAAAACAAAAGGCTCCGGCAACTGGTCTGTTAGATTTTCCAGGTCTCGAGTTGTGAAATGTGTATGTGGTGGAATGTACAGTGAACAAATGGTGACAGTTTTATAGGATAAAACGGTGACGGCTACAGCCTCGTACGGGGTATTTAATAAAACGTTTCGTGTAGGGATGCCGCTTTGCACAACAATAGCGACTCCCCCAGATAGACGGCTGGAGTGTTCGCGGTCCTTTCGTATGACAGTAAAACCTTTAAGGAAATGTGTATATTTAGGGCCTAGATTTGTTTCCTGTAAGCAGAATGCTACAGGTGACAGGTTGTTTATTAATTCTTTAATGTCACCTAAATTGTTGATCAGGCCTCTACAATTCCAATGTATGATAAAAGCCATACTGATGGTATTGAAAATATTAACTGATGTATATGGATTCAAAAGTTGTAGGTGACATGTGTTAAAAGGGATGTGCTATTTGCGAGAGCGGTAACCACTCAGGTTACCGGTCCCTTTCTCGGCGCAGTTACAAGAAGTTTTTCCTTCTTGGTTCGCTCCAGAGAGCGCGGATCTTTTGGCGTCAATGGCGCCGGGGTTTTCGCGTCGACCTCCATCGCCTTCTCCGAGGCGCTGGATGATCGGGAGCCAGGCGCCGAAACGCGCGTCTCGGGCCGTGAAATCCGGTTCAGCTTTGGGCCTTGCGACACTGTGGTCTGCAGGCCCGTCTTCGATGATGATGGCGCAGCACTGGCTGCAGCCATCAAGGGGGCGGATGGAGTTTCTACGGGCACACTGTGCGTCGACCCTGTAGACTCCTGAAACCGGTGTGGCGCTGCCCCCTGCCGCGCCGCACTGGCAGAGCTAACTTGAGGTAAGTGCCCTAGCCTTTTCCTCGCTTCGTAAAATGAGATTTTTTCTTTTACTGTGATTGCGATGATCTCTTTTTCTTTTTTCCAGCAAGGGCAGCTCCGTGAGTAAGCTGGATGGTCTCCCTTGCAATTGACACAAAGTGCTGGAGCGTTGCAATTGTCCGAAGGATGGTCGTTGGCACTACACTTCGCGCATGTTTCTTTACCTCTGCATGATTGTGATGCATGACCGAACCTCTGGCACTTGAAGCACCGCCTCGGGTTTGGTATGTATGGTCGGACGTTGATTTTCAAGTATCCTGCGTCGAGTGAAGTGGGCACAGTACTGGTTCCAAATGTTAGTATTACGTGTTTCGTGGGGATCTGTTGGTCGTTTCGCCGAAGTGTAATTCGCTGTACTTTAATAACATTTTGCTCTTGGAAACCTTCAAGCAGCTCTTCATCACTGAGATTCAGGAAATCTTCTTCTGATATTACTCCTCTGCTTGTATTTAGGGAGCGATGTGGGGAGATTGCTACATTAATGTCACCGATACTGGTGAGTTGGGCGAGCTTTTCAACTTGGTCTTTCTTTTTCAGTTCGAGGAGGAGGTCTCCGCTAGCCATCTTCGTGGCTTTGTAGTCAGGTCCAATCGTGTTTACGAGGCATTTCGATACAAGGAAGGGTGAGAGTTTTCTTACGCTTGTGTTGCCTTCACTATGAAGGACATGGTACTTAGGGAAAGTGTCTAGGTCGGTTCGGAGGGTAAATTGAAAAATTGCATCGGTGCGACCTCTTTTCAGAGGCCGATCTGAAAGTCGGGGGAACGCTTCTGCCATAACATGGTTTCAAAGTTCGGCGGCGGTGGTAGCCACCCACCACCGAGCCCAACAAGGGGACGCTACAAGTTACGCGAAACCTGCAGACGCCAGCTATGCACCGCCACTATAACCTAATGTACATACCCAAGACTGGATACGTTACACACGGTTAACCCTTGCCGCCCGGAAATTTGGAAGTGAGAAGAAGTGAGTAGGAGACAGGACAGATGGAAAAGTGAGAGAAAAAGACAAAAGATTGAAGAGGGGGACAGGAAAAGGCGACTGCCGATTTCCTCCAGGAGGGTCAGTCTGGAGGTGCCGTCTATGTGAAGCAGAGGCCGAAGAGGTGTGTTGCCTCCGCCAGGGGGCCTTAAAGGTCCAATCACCCGGCATTGGCTCAACCCCCAGGATCCCCCTTTCCCCAGACACGGCTAAGCCGCGCACGGCTACACGCGGGAGGGTCCAACCCTCGTGTGCTCGGGTCCGTGGTGTCGCAACACACCAAACGCCTGCTGACGCAGACGCCCCTGCGGGGACAATATAAAGTTTATTTAAAATGTCTGCAATGTTTTCATCCCAGAATTGAACAACATGCATCATTTTTGCCAATATATCTAATGGTCAAAATTTAACTGTAGACATTAAATGCAGGTGCCTGGTTTTTGCTAATGAAGTAAAAAAAACATTTGCTGCAATAGTAGTAAGATGAATACAAACACTGAACTTGGAAAATGAACCATATATGTAGCTTGCCTTTTGCTTCCAGCCCTGATCTCTGTGAGGGTACAGGAACTTCTGCCCCCACCACCACATCCAGTGACCTCGCGTAAATCATCTTGGTCTCTGAAATCATTATTAAAACACTATAAGTCTAACTCATCAGGCATGTTAGTGAACATAGATAAGCTGTACATTTGTAAACATAGAGGCAGAGTGCAGGAAAAAGAGCTGACTTAATGCCATTTCTTTCCTATTCACCTCATTGTAGAATAACTTTTATCTAGTAACTCTTGAACATACAGATTTATTTATCATGCTTTTATGGAAAATTCGTGGCAGTAGAGTCCATTCAAATATATTTCAAGTTCAGACTCTCGGTATGCTTGCTCGTTTACAAACAAATCTGATCGCTTGCATTAGAGTTCAAAGTTAGGCTATTGCACATAGCTCAATATAACCGATGCCATTGTATGGAAATAGGGACGGTGCAAAACAAACACTGGTGATAAGTGCTTGAAAACAATGCTGCCTGAGTGATGCTGTCCTAGCTTTATGCCTGCCATTTCCTTTCGCACTTCGCCCCACGAGCTGGTGCTACAGCACACATAAAGGCACTATTCTAAATGAGTATGCGAGGCATAAACCGAAGACATACCTCCAAAGCACAGAACCACCTAGCCCAATTTTCAACATTAGTAATTATGAATTCCAATGATAAAGTGAATGCAACTTTTGCTGCCCTCTTTGGAGCAACTGTTCCAATGACAAAGTGCTGGCACGAGTCACGTCTTCCAGTGAGAATGGGAGCACATTTCGCACAGCGACAACATTGTAGACCACTCGAAGCTGCTCCACAAGAACTGACGGAATGAAACGCAACTCCGCATGACGTATTGCCTTCACGCATGCTTTTTCAGTCATTTAATTCTCACTGCGCCTAATGGCACAAGATAGTTGTGGCTTTCGTGGTAATGGCAAATGCCATAAAATTGCCAATGCATGCAGCATTGTTTTTGCTGTTCGATAGTGAGCACTCTCGCTTGTGCAAAGAATCGGACACAGAGAGCAATGATGAAGCCACCACTTATGAGTGGACATTCAACAGGACTAGCGTGTACTAGAGCAGGATTCCTTTGCTGGCAGCAAACAGTGGAAGCCGGTGACCACACACAGGGTATCCTGGGTAACTCTCACTATGCTTCAACAGCGTGGGTTGCATTCCAATCGTCTATTAGGAGTCACAGCTCTACGCCAGAAAGGGGTGCTCACTTGAAGATTAGGTCAACTGCTTTGAATCCACCTGTGGAATTCCCCATGACCACTATAGGTTTGTTTCATTCACCTGCACACACTGAACCAGTTCACAGTGTGGCACGAGCAGCTCAGAAATGGCACAGCTCAACTCTAGCAGTGTATATATATAGAAACTTTATTTGGCTGGAAAATATTTTAAGTATAGCGGTGGTCGGAGCCCCTCAGTCCAGGGCCCCACTGGCCTCTGCCGCCTGCCTGACCTGGCTAATTAAGGAATTTTGTCCTGCCAAGTCGGAACGGGCGAGCTGTGCCTCCCACTGCTCCATTGAGATATTATTAGTGGGCCTATGAGGGTGCTTACTACACTCCCAGGTCACATGTATTAGTGTAGGTATGCCACCGCACCAAGGGCATGTGGCCCTATAGCGGGTGGGATAGATGGCATTTAGCAGTTTTAGATGGGGGAATACCCCGGTCTGTATTTTGCGCCAATCGGCGGCCTCTTCCCCGCTAAGTTGTGGGTGAGGCGGCGGGTATGTTCTGCGGACTCCGCGCTGATGAGCAAGGATGTCTTTTACATTTAAATTGATGGGATTTTGTGAGGGATAGTGTGAGGGGTTGGGGTTCGAAGAGGACGCCATCGCTCGGTTAGTAGACGCTCGAGCTAAAGCGTTAGCCTGTTCGTTCCCCTGTACCCCCGAATGTCCCGGGCACCAGAGTAGGCGATGGCGGTGGTTGAACGATTAGGGGATTATCGCGAGGCTAGCCGCAGTCACGTGCCCCTTAAAAAGCATGCAACATGTCTCCCGGGAGTCAGTGGCCACGACTGAGTCCCTTTCCGAACGCTCCGCGTGAGCGAGCGCGATCGCCACTGCTAACATTTCGGCTGAGGTGGGGGAGCCCGCCGTGGTCGACGCGGTAATTTGCTGCTGGCTGATCGCGTTCACGACTGCCAGGGCGTACCTCCTTTGGTAGCGCTGCCCGGTAGCCTCTGCATACGCAGCTGCGTCCATGTAGTACGTATTGTACCTAGCGTTATTGGAGTACATCGATTGAATATGTTGTGCGCGTGCTTTGCGCCTTTCCTTGTTGTACTCGGGATGCATATTCTTGGGAATTGGAGCTACTGTAATTTTGGATCTCACCGAAGGAGGGAGAGGTACGGCCTCTTCGGTGAGATAAATCGGGTATGCTGGGATATTAAGTCGTGCCAATATTGCCCTACCAGTTTTTGTGAAGCTGAGGCGCTCCCTCTGTCGCATCAGAGTGGCCTGCCTCAGTTCGTCGAAAGTATTGTGTACTCCCAAAGCTAGCATGCGCTCCGTGGAGGTAGATTTAGGCAGGCCCAGAGCCGCCTTGAAAGCTGTTCGAATTATCGTGTTGGCCTGCCTCTCCTCTTCCCTGTTCAGGATTTGGTAGGGCAAGCCATATGTGATTCGACTAATCACTAAGGCCTGTACGAGCCTTAGGGTATCGATTTCTCGCATTCCCGCCTTTCTATACGTCACTCGACGTATCATTTGGGCTATGTTGTGGGTTGCGGATTGGATGGTTTTGAGCGTCTGTGCTGCTCTCCCGTCGCTCTGAAGCCACAAACCCAGGACTCGCATCGTAGGTACCTCTCGGACCATTTGGCCCTCAACCACAATGTTAATCGACCCTCTGGATTTGTAGCCTTTCGCGTGTATCCGGATGACCTCGGATTTTTCGGGCGCGCACTTCAGCCCGCTCGTTCGGGAAAATTTCTCCACCGCTAATACCGCGGTTTGGAGCGTGTATTCTTTTTCCCCTAGGGAACCTCTGCTCGCCCACAGCGTGATATCGTCAGCGTAAAGCGTGTAACCTAGGTCGGGTATCCGATCGAGATCGCGCGCGAGGCGACACATCGCCATGTTGAAGAGCAGAGGAGATATTATCGCTCCTTGAGGGGTTCCTTTGCTCGGCATTTTAAATATCTGCGATGTGATTTGGCCAATACTGATGCTGGCCTCGCGGTTGGAAAGAAATGCCCTTATGTAATTGTAGGTGAGCTCACCACAACCCGAGCGTTCGAGTTCCTCGAGTATTGCGCCGTGAGAGACATTGTCGAAGGCTCTTTTGAGGTCTAGTGCTAGGACTAGTCTCTCGTCACCGTACGGAATATTGGTTAGAATCTCGTCCCTTAGTAGGAGGAACGCGTCTTGACACGATAAACCTGTGCGAAATCCTATCATGGAATCTGGGAACCAGCTCCGCTCTTCCAGGTATCGCTGTAGTCTGCTGTGGATCACCCTCTCATAGAGCTTACCGAGGCAGGACGTGAGCGATACCGGCCGGAGGGTATCGATCGAGGGATTCTTTTTCGGTTTGGGGATCATGATTATTTTAGCCAATTTCCATTCTTGGGGCAAATGTCCCTTGGCCCAGTACTCGCTATTGAAAACCTTTGTTATTTTCGATAGGGCCACCGAATCCATGTTTCGAATCATTGAATTTGTGATTGTGTCTGGGCCCGGTGCCGAGTTTTTAACTGCGGCTTGCGCCGCTTCGTACACTTCCGCGTACGTTATTTCTTCGTCTAATTTAGGGTTGGCCTCTCCCGCGTATGGTCTCGCTGTGTAGGGTGATGCCGCCGCGGGTGAGGGTCCTATGTATTTGTTCTGAAGGACGTCGACTAGTTCTTGATCTGTACCCTCGAAATTGTCTGCTATAATTTGGAGCTTCTTGTTATTCTCAGTACGTGTGCTCATTGGGTCTAGCATACTCCGGAGTATTCGCCACGTACTGGTCGTTCCCAGTGTCCCAGATAGGTTTCCGCAGAAGGTCGGCCACTCGTTTTTAGCTAGCTCGTTGGCGTGGCCTTGGGCTTGCTCTGCCAATAGAGCGATGCGTTGTCTTAGGTGTTTGTTTAGGCGCTGTCTTTTCCACCTCTTCACGAGTTTCCGCCTCTCTTCCCATAAGCTGACTAGGTGAGAGTCTATCACTGGCGCCTCCGCTGTGCGCTCTATGGCTTTGGTGGTGTCCCCGTGCACTTGTTGAAGGAATTTAGTCCATTCCCGCATGTTGGTCGGGGCGGTATCTGAATCCTCCTGTGCCCTCTGGAGTTTTCTATAACGAGGCCAATCGGTTAGCTTGGTGGTTCCTATTGTTCTACGTATGTTGGGTGTGGAGAGCGCTATTCTGATTATGTCATGATCGCTTCCCAGGTTTTTGTCGAGGGAAACCCATTGTACGTCTCTGACATTAATTGTATATGCACGGTCGGGCGCCGTGTCTCTGCTGACGCTGTTACCCGTGCGCGTCGGTTTGCCAATTTGATTGATTGCCCGTAAGCACAAGGCTGTGGCGGTACGCTCGAGTAGGAACCCTTTGGGCGATGTTTTCGCGTATCCCCATAGTATATGGGGCGCGTTAAAGTCCCCCACTATCACCGCCTTATCCCTGGTGCCCGTTAAATATTTTGTTGCCGAGAGAATTTGTGGTAGATCGTCCCCTTTGCTTTTGGGAGGACTGTACAAGTTTGTGATTATTGTGTGTGCTTTACTTCGTTTCTTTGGCATCACACTGATAACTATGGAATGAGTATCTCCCTCAATTTGTGGAAGTGTTAATAATTGAGCGTTTATAGACTTGCTCACCAGCGTGGCGACCTTCGAATTTTGGGGATCGCTCAGGGTGTAGTATCCCTGCATTTTGGCCGGCTTGGCTCCGACCTCCTGCAGACATATCACGTCCGGAGCGATTTCGAAGTTTTTGATAAACTGTCGGAGCGCTGCCGCTTTCCTGGAGAAGGAGCGTAGGTGTTATGTTTTGCCAGCCTAATGTGCATCACCCACGCAAGTTTAAGAGGTTACAAGTCACAGGTATGGTCAGCTTCAGAACCACACCCTACATTTCCTTGAGCACAGTAGACACGCGTAAACAAGGTTTCAACAGCGTTTAAGCTCATGTGCTGTGTTGTCTTCTGCGCTGCTGCTTCGCACCTGCATGTCTGCAACAAGTCAGCATCATCAGTAGGTGAGTTAAAAAAATGTGAACTAGTCCTGCACCTTTCCTGTACCGTTTGAAACAACCGTGGTTCACATGACGTCATTGCCGCATCACTGAAACAAATGACATGGTGCAGCACCTTGTGAACTGTTTATGTGATGCAGATGAAACGAATACACCTTATTCTAGCCATGTGCACACAGGCTAATATGGTTTCCTCATGGGCTACCATGGTGAGCTAACTAACTATTATTGATGCAGAAATAATTGATACTAGCAAGCTATGAAAGACTTAATCTTTGCTCAACTTTCACTTTAGGAAAACTTATCTGCCTATTTAAGGTATTAATGTGATTAGCATTCTCGGGGTATTTCATGCACTTTATAGTTTGCCTATCTGTGTCTCACCGTTTTCTTGCCGATTTGGGTCGCTGTATTGTCCATTGCCTTATGATTAGCGCATTGGGCTTATGTGCTGGGGAAACAGGTTTTGAGACTAATCAGACCAACTTGGGTCGCTGTATATTTGAGAATGTGTGTGTGCTGCTCTTCATTAACCTGTTTATGCCAACTTGGATTACTGGGTATGTGCTACTGTGTAGACGCCGCTGTTCAATCAATCTCTTTCACTTTACCTTGGGTCAATGGGTATGTGGAACTGGGTATGTGCTAAACTTTAATGAACCTCTTTGACAACAACTTCGATCACTGGGTTTGTGCCTTTTTCCAATGCCAAAAAGAATTACTTAAAACTTATCTGGGGTTCGGCAGAATCAAACTCGCGACAAATATATTGAAAAATTTTGTCTGAATTCACACAAGCACCACGTGCGGACTTCATGTTGGCACTGTAAGATGGAAAGCACAAAAAAGGAGCCAAGCTGTATACATGCCTCAAACATCAGGCGTTTCAGCGGTGGCAATAAAGCGTGTCGCTGCACTGCTTCATTGCTATTGGCATTAACGTTTACATTCATTGTTAGATGGGTGCTTCTGGAATTTTATAAGTAAATAACAATCATAAGAACATGTAAAGGTCACTCACCACTCTCAAAAATCTTGGACGCAACTCTATTTTGAAGCACCGAATTAAGCTGCCGAGCTTCAGTTAATTTGGCCTTCAACTTCTCAATTTTCTTGAGGAAGCTTGCGTTCTGTTCATGCAGCTCCTTTTTGAAGTCAGCATTTTCTGCTTTTGTTTTTTCGAGCTCAGCCCGTATGTCGCAGCCATCGCTGCAACACATGCAGCTGGACGGGCTCTCCTGCTCAATATGGGCAGCGAGGGCTGCCTCAATCGCACCTTGCGTATCGAGGCGAAGCTGCTTTGTTGATGGTGCAGCCTGCAGTAGTAATTAAAAAAAGATTGCTGTGGTGGTGCACTAATGCAAAGCTTACTGCCTTTCACAGAAATATGTCACACATAGAAAGTAAGCCTTTGGAACTCAACAAGTCTAAATTTACAATGATGTCTAAACTTCCACTTGTGACAGTGTGATTCCAGATAGCCATTGGATAGAGAGAACCTTAATAGGCCTTAAACGCTTCGCAATATTGCAGTTTAGAGCTCACATATTTTTATCAATATTGAAAGCACGTAAAATGGCTCTTTGTTTTCTTTTTTACTAATTTCTAACATCACACTGAGCTTTTCAATTTGAAGGTAAATGTTTGAAAAAAAATGCATAATCTTGCACTCGGCTGCGCAACGCTCTAAACAGCGAAGCTGGGCGATTGTAGCCCAGCAATTTCCGGAATGCGCGCAAACTTTTCATCTATTACTCATGATGATAATTTCTTTTCGTGCATCTCGGACTTACGGCCGTCACTGCGCATTGCATAGCGCAGCTTGCAGCACTGACACCCCGTTCCAACACTGACACCGCGTTCCAACGCTTTGAAATGCCCACAAAGCGTTCCAGCTGACCTGCTCCGTAAATGCGTCTCTTCCTCTCACTCTCATTTTCTTTATCTCTCTCCTGAGCATGGCGCGCAAAACCTCTTCACCTCGCAGAGCACGAGCGTGCGAACGCGCCAACTGTGGACGAAGACGACGTTGCTCGAACGCAATCATAGGTTCGCATAAATGCACGTCCTACAAGCGTGGCTGTATAGCCTAGTGGTTACGACGCTTGCCTTGGGACCGCGGGTTCGAATCCCGCCTCAGCAAGAAAGTTTAATTTCTTTTATTTCTTTGATAGTTTCTTGAGAGCCACAAAACACGAACCACAAACGACAAATTACGGCTGGCTTAAACAGCGCTGTTAATAATAACATTTCAAAGCTAGCATTCATACTGTTCCCAGAACATAGTGGAGCAGCAAATGCAAAATAAGAAAAATTGACACATGCCAACAGTATTTCACCAAAGGATTCTCTAAGATATAAGCAAACAAAAGGGCTTTGCTCAAATGACGAGTTATCGTAGCTTTGCTTCTACACTTCACTCTCTCAACCATGCTTTTCTGTACAATAAATTACACATTGCATTAGACGTGCACTGAAAGTTGGCATGTCATGATGGTCAAATGTGTTCAATGCACAGACTCAATTGGCAGAACTTATGTGCTTTCATCGAGCAGATCAAGCAGTACGTGTCATAGTGTAGTCTAATACATAAGTGCCAAAGAGAAGAAAGTATTGAGTAATCATACCTTCCCTTTCGTCCTCTTCTTCCCTTTCGTTTCATTGAGGTTCATTGTTTTACTGGGCCTCTTGCTTTGGAACATTTCCATTTCCTCCAACGTTTCTGCACGGCACCAGAAAGCAGTGGCATTTGAGCAGGCATGAAATAATGTTTCGCAACGCATACACAACACTGACAGTATAGGTTACAACTGTTTTTCTTTTTAGCATCTTACAACACAAATGTAACATTACAATAAAACGTGCACTTAAGTTTTCACTAGTCTTGTTATGTCTGACCTTGACAAGAACTATTGACAAGCATTGTAATTATATACAATGGCAAGATTTGCAGGCAATTAAATTTTTACCAGCAAAAACTACCCACGAGAAAATTAACATGACTAGAATTGAGCATGTGTGCAAGACAGATTGGTGTAATGCTATACCAACTTTAAATAAATGTCCTGTGACGTCTCGGTTGGAACGACGTTTATTAGGCCCGGGAGCTCGTCAGCGAACCAGCGCAGCACACAGGCGATGATGATGAACACATACAGGCGAAGAGGAGGATAGGTAAAAGTGCGAGAATGATGATGATAACATACAGATGAGGAAGATGTGCGTAATAAACGCCCACACTAATTTCCCCCCGACGTGAAAGCGGCCATCCTGGCCGGCCGTCAAGGTGTCGAGGCACGCCGCGTGAAGGGCTTCATGCGGGAGACGTGGACAACCTCGGTATTGCGGCAACGGCGGTCTTGGGGGCGTCAAGAGGAGTAACGCGATAGTTGACAGGCGAAGTCTGTCCAAGGACTATGTACGGCCCGATAAACCGTGGCTGGAATTTTTCGCATAAACCAGGGGTGCGAACAGGAGTCAGGAGCAGGACCTCGTCACCAGGTCGAAAAGATACAACGCGATGGCATTCGTCGTAAATATTTTTCCGGTCTTGTTGTCTGGCCTCTGTGTTCAGGCGAGCAAGCTGGCGACAGTGGTCGAGTCGGGAACTGTACTCTTCGCACGATGATAGAGATGTATTAGCCTTGGAGTTGAAGAATGAAACGTCCAGAAAGAAAGTAGGGGAGCGTCCATAAACGAGGTAAAATGGCGAGTAGCCAGTTGTGCGCTGCACGGCCGTGTTATAGGCGAAAGTGACGAATGGTAAAAGAACATCCCAGTTTTTGTGGTCTGGTTGAATATAAGCGGCGATCATGTCGGCAAGGGTGCGATGAAACCGCTCGGTCAGGCCGTTAGTCTGGGGGTGATAGCTAGAAGCTGTCTTGTGGGCTGTGCCGGAGGCTTGAAGAACTTCGTTTAGCAGTTGGGAAAGGAACGCCTTTCCACGGTCACTGAGCAGTACACGAGGAGCACCATGGCGTAGAATAATGGCTTCAAGAACGAAGTGAGCAACCTCCGAAGCAGAGCCAGTAAGCACAGAAGCTGTCTCAGCGTAGCGCGTCAGATGGTCGACGGCAGTCACTATCCATCGATTGCCAGCAGTAGTGACCGGAAGGGGCCCGTAAAGGTCGATCCCAACAACCTCGAACGGGGCTGCAGGGCACGGAAGCGGCTGTAATTGGCCGAAAGGAGCAGATGTTGGGAGCTTGCGACGCTGGCAGGGAGAGCAGGAACCGACGTATCTGGCGACGCTAGCAGAAAGGCCAGGCCAACAGAAACGACTTCGAATGCGGTCATAGGTTTTATGGAACCCAAGGTGGCCAGCTGTCAAATCATCGTGAAAGGCGTTGAGGACACGAAGTCGGAGAGAGCGTGGTAGAACTGGCACCCAGCGTTGCCCGTCAGGATGGTAAATACGGCGATACAGCACGCCATCGTCCAGCTTAAAGTGCGCGAGCTGGCGACGGAGGCGCGCATTAGGTGGACGAGAAGCCCCAGAGAGGTGATCAATGAAGCGTTTACAGTACGGGTCAGCCAGCTGACGAGAGGCGAGTGGCTGATCATCGTCGAAAGGCAGTTGGTACATAGAGGCCAGGGAGGAAACCATAGCGGTGTCGGTCGAACTGGTGACGTGCGAAGCGATTGCAGAGGCGTCGAGCGGGGCCGTAGGAAGCGGGCAGCGAGAAAGAGCGTCGGCGTCTTGGTGTTTCTTCCCGGACTTGTATATGATTTCGAAATCATACTCTTGGAGGCGTAAAATCCAGCGACCCAGGCGTCCAGACAAGTTCTTGAGC
This sequence comes from Dermacentor silvarum, assembly GCF_013339745.2. Classification (NCBI taxonomy): domain Eukaryota; kingdom Metazoa; phylum Arthropoda; class Arachnida; order Ixodida; family Ixodidae; genus Dermacentor; species Dermacentor silvarum. The sequence goes on from NC_051156.1 coordinate 38,042,140, forward strand.
GTGGAAAGCCAGCATAAAGCGTGGTGGTCCGTAACGATGGTGAAATGGCGGCCGTGGAGATAAGGGCGAAACTTCTGTATCGACCAAACAATAGCCAGGCACTCTTGCTCAGTGATCGTATAGTTCTTTTCGGTAGCGCTGAGTACACGGCTGGCGTATGCAATGACTCTCTCTTGCGAAGAGTTGTCGCGTTGCAGAAGAACAGCACCTATACCGCGGCCGCTAGCGTCTGTGTGTAGGAGAGTCGGTGCGGCCTCATCAAAATGGCAAAGCACAGGAGCAGAGGTGAGGGCGTCCTTCAAGCGTGCAAACGCCAATTCGCATTCCTGGGACCACAGAAAGGGTACACCGGAAGCTAGTAGCTTGTGTAATGGAGCTGCGATGGAGGCAAAGTTCTGGATAAAGCGACGGAAATAAGAGGCGAGGCCAAGGAAACTGCGCAAGTCTTAGGGTCTGTCAGGACGAGGAAAGCGAAGAACTGCAGCAGTCTTATCAGGGTCCGGCTGAATGCCATGCCTGCTCACGACATGACCCAGGATCTTAATGGCTTTGCATGCGAAACGGCATTTCTTGGTGTTCAGCTGAAGACCAGCGCGGGCGAGGCACGTCAAAACTTCATCCAAGCGTTGTAGGTGCTGATTAAATGTGGATGAAAAAATGACAATGTCGTCCAGATAACACAGGCAGGTCTTCCACTTCAGGCCACGCAACACGGTGTCAATCATGCGCTCAAAAGTCGCAGGCGCGTTGCAGAGCCCGAAAGGCATTACGTTGAACTCGTACAGTCCATCGGGGGTTGCGAACGCCGTTTTTTCTTTATCGTCTTCGTGCATGGGGATTTGCCAATAGCCGGAACGCAGATCCAGGCTGGAAAAGTATTCCGCACCTTGGAGGGAATCAAGGGCGTCATCAACGCGCGGCATAGGGTAGACGTCTTTTCGAGTTATCTAGTTGAGCGCCCGGTAATCGACGCAAAACGCACGGAGCCATCTTTTTTGCGGACCAAGACAACAGGAGACGACCAAGAACTAGCCGAGGGGCGAATTACCTTGCGTTCCAGCATGTCTGCGACGTTGTCTTCGATGATTTTCCGCTCGGCTAGAGACACACGGTATGGGCGGCGCCGTACGATAGATGTTTTGTCTGTCAGAATGCGGTGCTCTGCAACGGTTGTTTGGCCCAACGTTGACGAATACACGTCGAAAGAATTGGCGTGCTTTTGCAACAAAGCCAGCAGCTGTTGCGTCTGCGCGGGTTTCAAGTCAGTGCTGATGACTGCTGTAAGGGCGGCGGCCGAAGTAGAATCACCAGAAGATGGGTCCCCAGAAGAGACTGGTGTAAGTGGCAAGACGCAGACAGGCTCCAGATCGGCGACGGATGCAACGGTTGTGCCTTGCGGAAGGAGAATTTTTTCAGGAGTTGCGTTCGTGGCAGTGACCAGTGCAGATCCATTGTGGAATCGAGCAACTCCTGATGTAAATGTTATGCCTTTAGTAAGGCAACGTGAAGAAGGGAACACCAAGACGTCACCATGGTCAATGTTGTCGGATAGGAGAGTAACTAGTTGGATTTGTCCTGGGAATAGTTCCGTATCTTCCGCAGCGGTCAGGTGAAGTGGCGTGTGGGTTTCTTCGCCAAGCAAGTGTTCGGTGTCGGTAAGGTGTATCACACGCTGCCCACAACAAATAGCAGCAGAGGCAGAAGATAGCAAATCCCATCCCAAAATCAGCTGGTGAGAGCACGGGTAGAGCACAGCAAACTGTATGTGATGGAGAATGTCATCGATAAGTACACGCGCAGTACAGAAGGCAGCAGGTCGAATAGCGTTCCCTTCGGCTGCAACCAGCGTGGGACCATCGTAAGACGTCATAACTTTCTTCAGACGGGAACACAAATGAACATTCATAACCGACAAAGCCGCACCAGTATCCACTAAAGCATCCACGGGCACCCCTTCAACGTACACACGAATCATATTGGATGGGCGCGCTGGAGGAATTTCAGTCGTGTGTGTATGCAGTTTTTCCTCCGGAAACTGCATCGCGTAGTTTTCCGCGCGAACGGTAGAGGTAAGGGAGGCAGGCCTAAGTGGTGACGATGAGCGGCGGTAGGGTGATGGAGAACGGCGTCTGGCCGAACGGTAAGCGCCTCGTGCATCAGGTGATGCAGGCGGAGATTGAGAGAGCTGCGAAGGTGAAGAGTAACGCCGCCCTTGGTAAGAGGCCCCACTGTAAAAATCGCGCTCACACATATCGTAGCCCCGACGCTCGTCTTGCTGGCGCTTGCGGCAAAAGCGTGATATGTGGCCGCGATAGCCACAATAATAGCACGTAGGACGAGACGGACGCCAAGGGGGGTAGTAGGGGGTGGTCGGTCTACCGTGTGACAGGAAGGTCAGATGGGCCGATGAAGGCTCTGGCGGTGATGACGGGAAGTGAACCGTGGGCGCAGTAGCAACCGACGCGTAAGTTGGTAGCGGCAACGGAGAAGTGACGTGGCCGACAGGCTTGGCAGCAACTTGCGCGTATGTCGGTCGTGCGGTAGTTGGTAATGCTTGAGGGACAGGAGCTTGTGCTGGCACAGCGCAGGTCAAGGACGCCAGTTCTTCCCTGATAACGTCACGCAATGACGCACCAAAAGGTTGGCTGGGATACGTCGAAGGTGAGGATAACCCCATCGATTGTAACTCTTCGCGTATGAGCGTGCGTATCAGTGTACGTAGGTCCTGGTCCCCCGTAGAATGGGCATCGTCAATGTCGGGCTGTAGGCGGACAGACTCGAGCTCATCGAGGCGCTGACAAGTGATTACGACGTCAGCGACGGTAGCCAGATTCTTAGTGGCGAGCGCATTGAAGGCAAGAGTTCCAATGCCTTTGAGAATGTGGCGTACCCTGTCCGACTCCGACATTGAAGAATTCACACGTCGGCAGAGTGCAAGGACGTCCTCGATGTAGGAGGTGTACGACTCGCCCAGGTGTTGTTTGCGAGCATCGAGGCTTTTCTTGGCTAGAGTGGACCGAACAGCCGGTGTGCCGAACACTTCACGAAGCTGGTGCTTGAAGAGAGTCCAGTCGGTCAATTCGGGCTCGTGGTTAAAGAACCACGCCCACAGTCCACCAAATTATGCGAGGTGTCAACTTCTCTCAACCAAGCTATTGGGTTTTTTTTCACTTTAGTGGAAGCACCAAGATTGTAAATGTATTTCTGTAAATCACAACAGTTGCTCTCGGAGCACTGCATCAACATTCGCACTCTCAGTGCCCGTGCACAGACATTTGCACCATTTTTCCAAGTCAAACATTAACTATTATGATTTGAAATTGGCCCCCTGTTTAGTTTTTTTAACACAATTGTATTTATTGGGTCAACAAATTAATCTCTACCTGGACTCGTTGGGATCAATACGGAAAAAAAAGCCTTAGAACTCCATTCAAGAAGCTTAGTCATGCACGAACACCCAATAAAAATTCTCTTCAATGATATATCCACTATGTCAGGTGCTATATATCTAAGCAAATTCTGTTGACCGAGTTATGCCAGTGGTTCAAAGAAATTGGTAAAGTTTCAAGGTAGACTTTTAACTTCACAAAATAGCTAAATGCTTCTCTCTAAATTTGAAGGCTCGCATTGTAATTGTTTTTTACGATTATCAAATTTTGTTGTATCACGCGATTGCTTATCCAATGACTTAAAATTGGCATTTTAAACCATGATGTCTAATTGCAAGAACTTGGACCTGCAGTGATGTCCAATTGCGAAATTGGGTGCCACTGAAAACCCCAATTGGACTCTATGTTTTCTTTTATTTAACTTTCTCGGCGACCCAATATCACTATACACCGACACCGTAAGGTTTGTGCAGCAGCTTACCTGTCATGTGGAGCACCTTAGCTTCATAATAGCCACCGGAGACACTGTCGTCGCCGTGCCCCCATACTTCATAGTATTTCATGCCGTCCAAATCGGCAAAGCTTGTCGGATGAAATCCTCTAATCGCACTGGGTTGAACAACCTCCGTTGTCGAGTCTACCTTGTACTGAACAAGAACCAGCATTCTGTCTGCAGAAGCACACTACCAGATCGCGACGATTTTGGTTTTATAGAAGCACGTGCTTAGCAGGGCAATTCGGACAAATTCGGACAATGCGCAGGCCAACACGTACGGAAGAAGGAAAAAACACACAACGTGGAGCTGTGGATACGACTTCAGCAGGGGAGTGATGAAATCCGTATCATTACAATCGCGCCCCCAGTGGTTGTTCATCTGTAGCAACGAAACCGAAAACACCAAAAAGCGCATTATTTTAAAAGCAGTAATCGTACACCACTGTATGTCATATACCACTTTATATTTTACATTTATACGGTGGATTTAGCCAATTTAGTTCTCTAAATCGGAGATGCCGAACAGGCAGAGTGTTGCAGTAAGGTACAATGTTGGGCTAGCTGGAATTAGAAAGATTACACATTACAAAGAGATGCAAATTATTTTATATAGTGTGTTCTTGTGCGAGCTTGGTGGCACCCTACACGACCTCCATTCAAGCCACGAGAAAAGCTTTTTTTTTCCACTGAAATAAAGTCGAGCGAGTTGGTATGATTCATGTCACTGAAAGGCACGAGTAACAAAAAAGGCAACACGGGCGCCGGAGTTTGCCTCATCCAGTCCGTCTCTCTGAGCATTTTTATTATTTTTTTTCGTGTTTGCAAGTGTGCCCTGCATTGTCATAAAGCCTTTTCCTTCCTCCGTGCAACTGGCCCGCCAGCATGCAGATTTATTATGAAACGAGGGATGCGGCTGACATAGGACTAATTCAATATATTCACATATTTATATATTTCTTAGACGCAGCAAAATAATGTGGAATGTTTACTTTTTGGATAATTTGCTTTTGAAGATTGCGAAATATCGCAAACTTCTGTTGTAAACAGCCCGGCAAGTACACGCTCAAGAAAGCTAAATTTTGGATAAATTAGAGTTTAAGGAATTTCTACTTAGGACGCTAAATTTTATTCATGTACCTTTATTAGTTTTAAATCGCAGCTTAGTAGCTTTAATACCTTCCCGCAAAAATGGGCAAAAGTAGGACCAGAATTCTAAATATTGCTTAATTTCGGTCGAATTATTAAGAAAGTTAATAAAGGTACATAAATGAATTTTGCGTCCTAAATGGAAATTTCTTGAACTCTAATTTATCCAAAATTTTGCTTCCTTGAGCGTGTAGTTGCCGGGCTGTTTACAACAGAAGTTTGCGATATTTCGCAATCTTCAAAAGCAAATTACCCAAAAATAAAAAATTCTACATTATTTTGCTGCGTCTAAGAAATAGATAAATATGTCCTAAAGCTACACAGCAAGCCGCAATGCAGAAAGTGCGGTAGTTTCTTCTAAATATGGTCACAACTGAGACACAGTTCGCAAAAACCATGTATCTCATGCTTGTTCATGAACATTTATTTTTAAATCACTATAATCATTTTCTTTACATCGTATATAGTTGGAATCTACAAGAATTAAGCTTTTTTTGTGGTATATACGACAAATTTATATCCCAAGTAGAAGAACCACCACGGTTGCTCCAAAAGTACTAAAACGGGGGGCTCGTGCCGCCGGAGTGGGACCGCCACCTTAAAGCATAGGCCGATGCGTAGCGTGCGCAGATTACGCAGAAAGTATTAGTGAAATTTTGTATTCATATTCATGTATCCATGCAGGGATCCCTTTTTTTGTAGGAAGCCAGTAAAATGTTTTCAGTGCAACTAGAAAATAAATTCCGTTTGTAGCAAATATATTTACATCGATAATAAAGCCTACGTTTATTTTAAGGCTTTCGTTCATCTGCTACACACGAGGTTAAACATTATATAGTTTAAATATTTTGGAAAACTCGGACAGAAAACCCTACCTTATCAGGCGACAACAAAAGCACAAGCTTTCCTGCTAGTCTGTTCTTTCGTTCCTCCATGTGGGAAACTATCATCCATCCATCTATCCGTGCATCTATCCTCGTGTGGCGCAATTCGCACGATTCGCATTTTTAACGAACAAAAAACGACTACTGTTCCGTGTTCTGCTCCGTGACTGAGGCACGTTCGGCAGCTAGACCGAAATATAGTGCTGAATGAAATGTCGCAAATACCGCCGAAACGTTACCGGCAGTATCTGCAGCCTGGATCGAGCAGTCAAGTCCCAAGGCAAACTCGGAAGTACGTGTAAGGACCACCAAACTTGCCGCCGCTACTACTAAGGTACGTATGCATGCATTGGAAGCTTCATGAACTTTTTCAGATATAAATTATTGGATTACAAACACGAAATCTAGAGTGGATAACAAGCAGCATAGCTATGTGTTACGAGAGTATTACGAGAACGACACACCTAGCGCCGTCTTTACAGCCGGCATTATCGAAATGATTAAGTGTGGCTCACGTAGCATTTTCGGTGTTCCGCCACTGCTGCCATCGGTTCTTCAATGCCCGTTTACTTCCCCGCGAAGCACGCAACAGCGAAGCACCGGCACTCGCCGCGGTAGGCGATGGCGTTGCACTGCTGAGATCGAGGTTGGATCCCGGCCAGCCGTGGCCGGGATCATTTCGATGTAAGCTAATTACTGCCCGTTCCTGGAATCCAATATAAAGAATAAGCATTTTAAAACTCGGACGCAGCTGACTTCGCATGTTATTCGTGGTCCAATACATAACTGCCTTGCGCAATTTAGCTGGTGTGTGTCAACATCCCTCAAAGCTTTATTGAAGTGAAGTTTATTTTTTTCCCTTCTTACAAAGGAGGAGGAAGCCGGGGCTAAAGGCTGGAAGGCCTGACGAAGGCCTCGGCTCCCCTGTGCAGTTTGACATCACATAACGCATAACTGAAAATGTAACAATGTAAACAGAATCTCAGATGAACGTACAGTTATCACAAAGAAGCAAATAACAAGCAGACATCAATAAAGTGGCGCTATACAAAACACAAGTCAGAATCACTTAAATATTTTTATTTGTTTTTTAAGTACGCTCAAAGAGACACCAAAATTAACATTTGTTGACACCTTATTAAGAGTTGAAATTACCTGAATATTTAATTTTTGTTTGCCATAGTTAGTACGTGTTTTAGGAACCTGGTGGATTTGTGTACGAAAATAGTATGCGTCACTAGACATAGGATAGTTTTGTATGTGTAATTTACTATTTTTGATATATTGCAGCAGATGAAAAGGGTAGACCTGATTCGCTTTAAGCAGATCATGCCTGCAAAATAACGGCAACGCGGACAAATCTTTTGGTCTGCCATAGTAAGCATGGATGTACCGCAGGGCTCTCTTCTGAAGTATTAGTAGTTTCTGATAGTTAGTAGAAGTAGTGGTTCCCCATACTAGAACACAGTAGGTTAACTTAGAGTATATAAGTGCTTAATAAATCTGCAGTCTTAGCCACACAGGTACAAGATTAGCTACTTTGTAGAGACAGCCAACACTTTTGCTTATTTCAGATGTCAATTTGGATATATGTGTGTTCCAGGAAAGGTTTTGATGGAACCACACGCCAAGAAATTTAATACAGTCAACCTCATTTATTGTTACGTTATCGAACTGAACGCTGATTTTATATAAATCAGCAGTATTAATTGGTCTAAAAATAATGTAACATGTTTTAGGTAAATTTAAGGAAAACTTATTGCGTTGTAGCCAGGATTGTAAGTTATGTAAGTACCGATTTACCATACCCTCTGCTTGCTTTAGAGATTTGGCAGTAAAAAATATGTTTGTATCATCAGCATACATAATCATGTCATGAGCACCGGGTAGATTGGTAATGTCATTAATGTACATTAAAAACAATATCGGTCCCAATATGGATCCCTGAGGAACTCCAGAAGTGATTGGCAGTCGGTTAGAAGAGACATCATTCACCCGCACATATTGCGTCCTATTACATAAATAATTCTGTAGTAGGTTTAGTGTAACACCACGTAGGCCATAATTATTTAACTTGTGTAAGAGAGTGTCATGCTGTACGCAGTCAAACGCCTTTCGAAAATCTAAAAATAATCCAAGAGTGTATTGGTTATCTTCGATGTTTTGAATAATTTGATTTTTAATAAGAAGGAGCGCTTGCTCTGTAGATTTTTTCTTCGGGAAGCCAAACTGGCAAGTAGATATGAGGTTGTTTTTAGTGAAGAAACATTCAAGCCTGCAATTAATGACACCCTCGAACACTTTAGAAAATATTGGCAACACGGAAATTGGTCGATAGTTTGATATTTCTTTTCGATTACCACCTTTGTATATTGGACATACTCTGGCTATGTTTAAGTCATCGGGAAAAACGCCAGTTGTAAACATCAGGTTAGCAAGGTAAGACAAAACTTCAGATATATAAGCCGCAACAAGTTTGATGGGAACAGATCTGATGTCATCATGGCCCGCAGACACATCATTTTTAAGTTGATTAAAATGGCTATTTCTTGAGCGGATGTCGGCGATAAAAACACAGACTTTGATAGAGAAGTGACAAGGTTATCAAATGCAGTGTCGGCTTTGTGTACATCACTGAGCGGTTTACCAACACTGACGAAGTATTTATTAAAAGCACAGGCAAGTTTAAAACCTGAAAAGTTTCCATCTGGCGTATCGATCTCGTTCACGGTGTTATTATCTTTTCGTTTGGTTAGATTTGTAACTTCCCGCCATGCTTTGCTACTGTCATTTTGGGTTCGTGTAAAGCGCTCGATAAAGTAGTTAGTTTTTGCAGCTTTTAATTCTTTATTCAGGTTATTTCTGTACTTTTTATATTCCTTGAACACAATAGGGTCCCGACTATCGACAAAAGAGTGGTACATCTTGTTCTTTTTGCGGATTTTTTCGTGCAACTCTTTGCCTATCCAGGGCTTCCTGAATTTCTTTCTGTTTAATTTTCGTTGGATTAGGGGGAAAGCATTGTTATAAGCATCTAAAAACTTGCTAATAAACTCCGAATACGCCTCATTTATGTCACCTATGTCATATATGCTATGCCAATTTATATTCTGAACGAGGTATTCAAAGTTCATCAAGGTTTCATCAGTAATTTCTCTCGTAACATATTTAACAACTGCACGTTTAGGTTTGTGTACCCTTTGGATAAATCAAAAAATTGGAATGTGATCGCTGATGTCGGAAATCAGTAAACCAGATTCGACATCAGATGGTACGGCATTTGTCACACAAACATCTAAGAGGGTAGCAGTATCAATTGTAATTCTTGTCGGTAGAGTGATGTAATTTGAACACGCTAAAGATGAGACAACACTGTTAAATTCTCTAGTATTCTGGTCGTCAGACAGCAGATTGAAATTAATGTCGCCCATAAGTACAAACGGAAGAGATATGGAGTTCAAATTTTCAAGCAATTTTTCAAGAAAAGAAAAAAAGAATCGTTTGTTTCCAGTTGGTGGCCTATAAATTGCCGCGACGACTATGTTAGGCAGCGATACAGTTAAACATTCAACATTAGGACTCATTATTGAACAGTCGTCCAAGACAGAATGCTGGTAGCAGCTTTTAACATAAACAGCAAGGCCTCCGCCCCTTCCACCCTTCCAGTGGGCCGCAGTAGACCATTATACGCGTAGTTATGGAAATGAAGATGATCATCATGGGTGAGCAACCAAGTCTCAGAAAATAGCAAAGCATCAAATTCGGTCGTTAATGAAGCAAAAAAATGATCAAGGCGGTCGCGTTTGTTTTTAATGCTTCTAATGTTAAAGTGAACAAGAGAAATTTCTTGCTGTCGGCTACTGAACCTAGTGTTAAAAATCTCGGAGTTATAGCGAGAACAAGTTGGCGATTGGAACATGGCCATGATCACTGAAGTGAACAATTAAGCCACTACTGGGATATCTGGCACAAGTCGCCCTCATCGATAATCCTGATGGCATTAGTGGATTCATTCTTTCGGGCGAAAATCTTGCCTCCGCTCGTCCAAACAAATTTCCAAGACATTTGTTTCTTGCGGGCAATGGTGGCTCCCAACAGCCGCTTATTCGATCGGGTTAGATGCTCGTTAACATACACCCGATCAGATCCATGAACTCCCAGCATTTCGTTCGTAATCTGATGTTTCCTAGCTTTTGAAAGAACTGCCTGTCGCTTATCGCGGCGCACGAAACGAACAATAATGTTGCTTTCACCTTCCATGCGGGTCGCTATCTTGTGACACGTATCAATGTCAGCAGCACAGAGTGGCTCTTGAATGATTTCGCCAAGTCTTTTTATTACATCATCAGTGTTGTCGACCGACTTGACGCCCTTTATTTCTAGGTTATTCAATCGGCTATATTGCTCAAGCTAATCCACCCTTTGGGCTAGCTGCTTGTTTTCTTTCTTGAGAGCTTCGTTACTTTGCAACAGAACGCTCAGTTCGTGCCTCAAGGCTTTCAATTCAGTATTTATTGCCCTAGTTTCATCGCAAGTGTCACTGCAGAACTTGACACTTTCCTTCACGGAGCGCATTTCAAGTCTCATTTCACGTTTGAAGTCATCCAGAGCCTTCACGAAGTCTTTTGACATTTTCACAAACACAAATGCAATAGAATACAAATACGAAAGAAGTGTAATGAAAGCTTGCCATCAGCGCACAGCAAGTTACAAAGTACATACGAAAAACTTCAAATTGAGCTTACCTGCAAGAAGCAGAAAAATTAGGCTGGTGCCTATGGATTGGGCGCTGCTGCCAAACTACGTCCAAATGCAGAGCTGGCAGCCTTTTTATAGCAGCTGAAGCCGCTGTCCCCTTGCTGATTGGCTCCTGTGATGCAGCGCCCCGTCCGGAAAGCAGCAGATATCAGGCTACGAACTTGCGTCATAGCGTGATTGTCATGAGTAAGACGCCGGCGGCGAAATAAAAGAAGAAAAGGACGACGTGAACGGAGCGTACGGAACGGCGCGAGCGCGCGAGGCGCGTGAACCGAGCCATAATCGAGGCAGAAGCGAGGCTGAGCTGGGATTATCGACATGGCTCCGGGCCAGGAAGGTCGCATCGCCAGCTCCGCTCTAGCGACGGGAGACTTGGGGGTCTGGTGGAGTCCGTGACGTTGGCCGTCCAAGGTGTGGCCGTCGACCTCGGCAAGTTCGAGCAAGGCTCCTGGACTGGCTGCAGCCTCTCACGGCAGGACCGGGCACCCCAGAAAGGACCCCTCTTCCACGGCAGACCGGCACGTTCGATGATCCCCGGATCGCCACGTCGGCACTCGGGAAAGGACCGAGACGGAGGCGGCGGCCGAGCACGTCGCTAGGCCTAAGCCGTCGCGCCTCCCTGCCACGTCAGCAGCGACCGGGTTATCCAGGCTCCCGAGAAGAGCGAGTTGAAGGACTGACCGCAAGGCAGCAACGACTATACGGCAGTCGGCGAAGGCGACGACATTAAGAAAGGTTCAACGAGATCCCCGCCGGGAAAATACGTGCAACGAGAACAACGAACTCAGTAAGAGCATCCCATCCTAGTAGCGTCACAACATTTGGCCAGAGTTGCCAGACTTTCGTAGAGAAAACGCTCAGCACTAACGGAGGCGAAACTCAGAGCATATTTAGTGATTCATTAGGTTGTTTTTGTTAACCTTTATTTGTTCATTGTGTATTAGTTCAGTGCATTCTAGTTTGAATGAGTTTTAGTTTGCGGTTTTTTGGTTTCGAGTGTGATTAAATATCTGCTTGCTGTGTCGCCATACGTCTTCCCTCTCCATCTCTCATAACACCCGCACGCTCCCGAGATCGGTGATAAACACATCACAGTGATGAACCAGCCGAAGTGAGTCGGTCGGTCCTACAATGCTTGATCACCGCTGCAAGAAGCAGAAAAATTAGGCTGGTGCGTATGGATTGTGCGCTGCTGCCAAACTACAAGCACCTTTTCAATTGCAAGTACCTTTTCCAGATAGAATGCTTGAGTTTCAAATGATCTCTGTGTGATGATAATCCTTTTTTTTATTTGCTCCATGCTGTTTGAGAACACGCCAGCCAACCTGCACAGCCCTTCCACAGATGCCATTTGTGGCATTAGTACTCAAGACCACAGTGATGATTTAAGGCAACCCAGCTCCAGCCTTGCAGAAATATGTGCTGGTACAAATATGAGTGCAATTGCAGGCTCTTCAGAAGAGGAGGAAACTGGCCAAGCTATGAGTGCAATTGCAAGTTCTTTGGAAGAGGAGGAAACTGGCCAAGCTACAAGTGAAACCGATGTTTCGTGTGATGAAGATGCAACAAACTTCAGCGGGAGTGAGCTCAATTTTGCTGCAGAGTTGAGCTCCGATAGTGATCCTGTTCAAGAAACAGATGAAATGGACAGTGATGATGAAGGAAGTGAACAGATGCATGATGCCGAAGGAAGTGCGAGTGAAGCTGCAGGAGATGATGATTTCATTAAATATTTTGAAAAACTCGCACAGGAAACCCTACCTTATCAGGCGACAACAAAAGCACAAGCTTTCCTGCTAGTGCTTGCATACATTGTCACTGCAGGACTTACATGGGCACAAGTTCAAGGAATTTTAACTCTGATCAATACCTTGTTTGGGGAAAAAGTCGTGCCATGCACTACCTACTCCCTGAGAAAGCTGTGGAAGAGCAAAAAAGAAGCGTTGAGGGTGCACCTATATTGTCAAGCCTGCCATAACTACCTCGGACATTCTTGTGATGCCAAAAACAAGTCCAGTGTCACCTGTGCTTCATGTGGTGCAGAAAAGAAGCTTCAAGAGTTAATGAGTTCCGGGAGTTTCTTTTTAATGTTTAACTTGAAGCAGCAGTTGCTGGAACTCATGAAACAAGTTGGCAGAACCCTCCACACCAACTTGCAGAAACTGTCATCAGGGCCTCTCGTGCCAGGCGTTTTTGTTGACATCACCGACGGAAGTTTGTATCGTAGTGTACGAAAGCAGTTAAACATGGCCTGGAGTGACATCACATTGACCTTCAACAGTGATGGGACACCTGTGTTTAATTCCAGCAAGAGCACAATTTGGCCAGTTCAAGTGATGATAAATGAGCTTCCAGTCTTGATGCGGTGGCAAAATGGGCTCGTCTCAGGGCTATGGTTCTCAAAGACTCACCCACCGATGCATCTCTTCTTGACAAAGTTTGTTGAAGAAGTTACCAATGCTGGAACTCTAGTGTGGTCTCATGCTGGAAGGACCATGAGATCAGCAGTACACGCAGTTGCTTGTTGTGTGGACTCTCCGGCAAGGGCAGCTATGTTAAACAGCAAGCAGTTTAATGGATACTTTTGGTGCAGCTGGTGCTTGCAGCAAGGTGAAATTATTGATGGTAAGTGTGCTTGACTCTGAGATGTTTTCTCAATTTATAACATATTTATCACCTTTGTTTTGAAGATACGAGTAAAGCTGTTTTGTGATTTTTATAACAATCGCAATATCTGGGCACTGAAAACTGCACCAACGATGCTGTTACATTTATTATAGTGCGTTTTTAGAAATGAGGTAGCACATTTAAGCCACAAATGCAGGCAATTGCATGGATGAAAAGCTCCAGAATAGGTTACCAAGCTGAATTGAAAATCGTCATTTTTTTTCTTTCAGTAATTCCGGAGTGGAAAGAAATAGTAACATTCTAGGTCAGTTCTGGCTCGATCAAAACCTAATGTTCATTCCCGGTTTCTGGTTTTCGGTTCAGTTTCGGTTCACTTACAACTTGCTGTAGGGTGCAAAAATAACTGATGCTGTTCGAATGCCTTCTTTTAATGTGACGCATGAATTGTTCAAGCAGATTGCTGTTATCAATATCGTCAGCTGGCAATCATATTTATCAACTTTTGTTGTGCTACTCCAAAACCTTCTGAATAAAATTAATGTAGGTGTTTCAGGCATTTGGTCGGTTTCGCGATTGGAATTCCAGAAAAAACTGGATTTCGGCAGTCAGTTTAGCCTAGCAAGTGTGCAGGAGAGCGAAATCCCATTTGTATGGCCGGTTAAGAGCATACTCTTGTTTCGGGGGGACCTTAAGTAGTTATTAATTGCAGTGCAGCAGAGAAGCGATCATTCTTAACAGCAGAGCTGTTTCTTGGTTGCGTCACGTAGTGCGAATAAAAACTGCTACTGGCGATAACGTCAACGCACATTGCCTTTACTAGGGAGGTTAAGGAGAGGTGAGGAGAGCATGTGCGCGCTATGCTCGGGAGAGAGAAAGAGAAAATGAGAGCGAGAGAAATTGTAGCAGCACTAACGAGGCAACGCGCAGAGCTGCCGCCGAAGCCGTCCGCGTTTCCCTGCATTAGCGCCAAACACTACACATCATCATTGTGTGTGTAGTAATTGTCACATGGGGTGGAGAGGGGGGGTTGAAATCAGACTTTTTTCTCTACACTATGACACATCTCTTCACGTGATAGTAGTCGGAGCATATGTGCAGTGAAAGCAGGTTTGGCAGGTGTGATCAGATAATTAGATGGGCCACATTGCATGTGATTCATAGAGAACTAGAGCCTAGGGATATATTGTCACGTTTAATGAAGAGGCGACTTCTAAAAGAGGCCGTTAAGGTAAGTCCGAGTCGCCAAAGGGGCAGCGCCGCACCGACAAAAGACCAAGGCGCTAGCTCGTGCACAAGACTGTCCTCGTCTTCTTCTGGGAGCAAGTGGCACAAGCGCGTGGCATTACCCTTCCTCCCAGAAGAGCATCGACTCGATGCTAAACAAAGCATGGACGGGCAGAAAGACTTGTCCCAGGAGAAACGTAATGGTCCGGAAACCACGACTATTGTGGTGTGCAATATGGTTTTAACCGCACTACGTGCACAATCTCGGGCCGCGGTTGTCGGCGTCGTGCTGGCTGGGTGCCGTCAGGAAGGACTTCATAATTGAGGTCACTTACTCGCCGAAGCACTTTGTAAGGGCCGAAGTACCGACTGATAAGTTTTTCCGAAAGGCCTTTACGGCGGACGGGGGTCCAAACTAGCACTTGGTCACCCGGTTGGTACTCAACTTGTAGGTGGCGAAGGTTGTAGTGTCGCGCGTCAATACACTGTTGTTTCCTGATGTCCACGCGAGCCAGTTGGCGTGCTTCCTCGGCACGTTGCACGAAACGCTCAGTGTCTTCATCAAGATTGTCAGAAGTGTCACATGGTAACATGGCTTCTACAATCGTCTGCACTTCACGACCGTAAACAAGAGCAAAAGGCGTGAAGCGTGTGGTCTCTTGCGTAGCGGTGTAGTACGCAAACGTGACGTATGGTAGGACTTCGTCCCACGTCTTATGCTGCACGTCTATGTACATCGACAGCATGTCGGTCATTGTTTCGTTAAGCCTTTCAGTCAAGCCATTTGCTTGAGGGTGATAGGCAGTCGTCTTTCGGTGCGTGGTGTAACTCAGCTGAAAAACTTCTTCAAGCAGCCTTGCCGTAAACGCCGCTCCTCGATCCGTGATGACACAGGATGGGGCGCCAAGACGTAGTACGATGTTCTGTACGAAAAACTGTGCAACCTCAGAAGCTGTGCCTTTAGGAAGAGCCTTTGTTTCAGCATAGCGGGTTAAATAGTCCGTGGCGATAATTATCCACTTGTTTCCGGAAGTAGACAACGGAAACGGGCCCAGGAGGTCCATGCCGACTTGATCAAAGGGCCCTCGAGGCGGTTCGATAGGATTCAGCAATCCCGCAGGCTTCACATTCGGCGACTTTCGGCGTTGGCATTCACGGCAGGCTTGGACGTATCGTTTAACAGAAGTGGCGAGTTTCGGCCAGTAGTAAGATTTTCGTACCCTGGCAAGGGTTCGAGTGAAACCCAAGTGGCCAGAAGCAGGCTCGTCGTGGCATGCGAACAGGATTTCATCACGAAGCTCTGTGGGTACGACCAAAAGATAGGTGTTGTTGCTGGCAGCAGAATTCTTCTTGTATAGGATGCCCTGCCGTAAACAAAACGACGACAAACCTCGAGCAATTTGCGGGGGCAGAGTGACGTTGCGGCCTTCTAGATGTTAAATTATGGGGCGCAATTCACAGTCTGCTCGCTGCCGTGTCGATACGTCTGTCCCGCTTATGGCACCAAGAAAAGCGCTGTCGTCTTCGATGTGTTGATCGGCAGATTCAACAGGTGCGCGCGACAATGTGTCGGCATCGTCGTGTGTGCGGCCGGACTTGTACACGATGGTCACGTCGTATTCCTGCAGGCGCAGGCTCCACCGTGCCAGTCGTCCAGAAGGGTCTCTTAGGTTTGCCAGCCAGCATAAGGAGTGATGATCCGTCACGACCTTGAATGGGCGGCCATAGAGGTAAGGTCGAAACTTGGCAAGTGCCCATACGACGGCAAGACACTCTTTCTCCGTGGTAGTGTAATTGGACTCGGGTCGTGATAGGGTGCGACTGGCGTAAGCTATGACCCTTTCGTCGTTCTCCTGCCGCTGTACGAGCACCGCACCCAGACCGACGTTACTGGCGTCGGTATGAATTTCTGTTTCGGTGTCCTCGTCGAAATGTCCAAGAACCGGGGGTGATGCCAGGCGATGTCGAAGCTCGGCGAAAGCTGCTTCTTGTGCAGAGCTCCAGATGAACGGCGTGTCGTCTCTAGTGAGACGAGTAAGTGGTGCAGCAATTTTAGAGAAATTGCGTATAAACCGCCGGTAGTATGCGCACAATCCCAGGAAGCGTGTAACGCTTTTCTTGTCTGTAGGAGTCGGAAAAGCAGCTACAGCGGCAGTTTTCTCGGGATCGGGACGGACGCCTTCCGCGCTCACGACATGACCAAGAAACTTCAATTCTTCATAACCGAAGTGACATTTCTGAGGCTTTAACGTGAGGTTAGCCGATCGGATTGCCTCGAGCACTTGCCGCAGTCGCTTAAGATGTCCGGAGAAGCTGCCTGAAAATACGACCACATCATCCAGGTAGACGAGACAGGTTTGCCATTTTAGGTCAGCGAGTACCGTGTCCATCATCCGTTGGAAGGTTGCCGGAGCAGAGCACAACCCGAACGGAAGTACGCGGAACTCGTAAAGTCCATCCGGAGTGACAAAGCCTGTTTTCTCCCGGTCACGCTCGTCTACCTCTATTTGCCAGTACCCACTTTTCAAGTCAAGGGAGGAAAAATACTTGGCTCGCCGTAGCCGGTCAAGAGAGTCATCTATGCGCGGCAACGGATAAACGTCCTTCTTTGTGACGTTGTTGAGTTTTCTGTAATCAACACAGAAGCGGAGAGTGCCGTCCTTCTTCTTTACCAGGACAACCGGTGACGACCACGGACTGTTTGAAGGCTGGATGACGCCATCGTCAATCATTTCCTTGACTTGTCGTTGAATTGCTTCTCGTTCTTTCTGCGAAACACGATATGACTGCTGGTGAATAGGACGTGCATCCTCGTAAGTAATTATCCTATGCTGCGTGATGGGTGTCTGACTGACTTTCGACGATCGAGCAAAGCAGTCCTTGAATTCACGCAACAGTCCCCGCAGTGCTGCCTTATTGTCCTCCGACAGCTCGTTATTGATGTCGATATCTGGGACGCATTCTTCATCGCTCTCGCTTTCTCCACACGCGAAACACTCAATGACGTCCTCCCAGGCTTCAGCGTAAGCGACGGCAGTGCCCTGGAAGAGGTGTCGGTGCTCATTTGTGAAATTGGTGATCAAGACGTCAGCTTGGCCATCCCTAACGTCAATGATTCCTCGAGCCACGCTAATTCCGAGCGTAAGTAGAAGGGAGACGTTACACTCTGCGAGGACTTCGCCTTCTCGTATGCCCTCGGACGTTACCGCAATCATTACACTAGCACGAGGTGGTATCGTGACGCTGTCGTCGGAAATTCGAAGAGCGGCTGTGCGGCGGCTGGCATCTCGTGTCGTCGCTTTCTTTGTAGAGAAAGAGATACAGCGTCGGCGGAGGTCGATGATGGCGCCATACTCTCGAAGAAAGTCTATGCCGAGTATTAATTCACGGGAGCATTCTCGGAGAACAAGGGAGCTGATCGGAAATGTAGAATTTTGAATTTGCACCCGAGAAGTGCACACACCAAGCGGTTTGACGACATGTCCGCCAGCTGTCCGTACGTGCGTCCCTGTCCACGGCGTAATGACTTTCTTTAAATGGCTTGACAGTTTTCCGCTGATAATCGAATAGTCAGCGCCAGTGTCGATTAAGGCAGTAACATTTCGACCGTCGATCAGCACAGGTATGTTCATGGAGAAGTCTCCAGCCTGAGACACTGGCGTCGTCAAGTCTCCGTCGGTCTGAGGTCGCTTCGATTGGAGGTCTTCGGCACGTCCAGTATCAGCGGCCTCGCCTCGAAAGGTCGCTGACGTTAGTTTTCCAGGCGAGGGCTCGGAGATCGTCCTGGCGACATCCGCCTTGCACCTCCCGAATAGGATGGTCGTGGTGACGGCGATCGCGACTGGCGCCTTGATGACGGTGGCGCACGCTGTCGGGCGAGAAAATCTTCAATCTCGGGTGGCCGTTGTCCGAAACGGGGTCGGGGTGAATTGACAGGAAACCCCTGGAGTCCAAGGCGGCGGTACTGGCACTCTCGGTATAAATGTCCCGCCTCACCACAGTGGTAACAGAGCGGTCGACGATCAGGCATGCGCCAAATGTCCGATTTACGCGCGGATGGCCGAGCCTCTCCAAAATAAGGAACCGCCTGCGCTGACTGAAGCGTCGCATACGGGGTGACGGCAGGTAGGGGGGCTGGTGCAGGGATAGGGGGCCTGAATGCGTCGGCATAAGCCGCACGCTGGTAGTCGCTCATGGTAGGAGGCGTCACCGGTGACGGGGCGGGGCATCTTAAAACGTCAGCGTATGTTGCCCGTCGAGGTTCACTTGATGTTGTGAAGGCCTCAACTGGTGGAGCGGCCTGAAGTGCTGCTTCGTAACGTGGTGCGCCGAGCGCATGCTGCACTTCGTCACGCACGACGCTAGCGATGAAGTTGGCTGAAGGCTGTTGCGTCTGATGCAGCTGTCGCAGCTCGTCGCGGACTACCGCTCGGATAATCTCGCGAAGCGACTCGACGTCGGTCGTGAGAGCTCCTAGGCCACTGGTAGCAGAGGAGAGATTCACTTGCCGATCGTATTGGTGCGAGCGCTGGTGCAGGGCCTTCTCCATGGCGACGGCGTCAGTGAGAAACTCCGCAACCGTTTTGGGCGGACTACGAACGAGTCCACCAAAAAGCTGCTCTTTCACTCCGCGCATCAAGTGACGCAGCTTCTTGTCTTCCGACATGGTAGGGTCAGCTCGCCTGAAGAGACGCACCATGTCTTCCACGTACATAGCCACACTCTCGTTGGGTTTCTGAATGCGAGACTGGAGAGCCCATTCTGCTCGTTCTCGACGATCGGAGCTGGCGTAGGTGTCCAAGAGCCTGCGACAGAACTCACGCCATGATGTCAGGATGCCTTCGTGGTTCTGGAACCACGTGCGAGCACCATCCAAAAGACAGAAATGAACGTTTTTGAGCTTCGCCTCGTCGGTCCATCCATTGAACTCTGCTACGCGCTCGAAGTCCGCCAGCCAGTCTTCCACGTCTTCTAGAAGGTCGCCATGGAAGGGACTTGGCACACGCGGTTTTTGCAGCGTGTAATGAGGAGGTACCGGAGGTACCGGAGTAGCCGTCGCAGGGTTTGTCGAGGTAGTAGCGGATGTAGCATCCATACCTGCCGACGTTGTCGTTGTCCTCTCAGGTAGCGGCTCAAACTCGGGGGCCAATCCCTGGATTCTCCGGCTGGCGCGATGTACTGGCGTGAGCACCGGTAGCGATCTAGCGTTCCTGCTACTAGGAGGGGTCTGTTGCATGGGCCGAGAATACCCAGCACCTCCACCAGAAAAATGTCACGTTTAATGAAGAGGCGACTTCTAAAAGAGGCCGTTAAGGTAAGTCCGAGTCGCCAAAGGGGCAGCGCAGCACCGACAAAAGACCAAGGCGCTAGCTCGTGCACAAGACTGTCCTCGTCTTCTTCTGGGAGCAAGTGGCACAAGCGCGTGGCAATATCTTCTATCCTTGCGTTTAATTTTTCATTCTTTTTGGCCTGTGTCATTAGTCAAGTGCACATTAATATATATGTGCCAATTTTTCATTTACATGTTCTAGCAAGCTTTAACACACAAATAATTTTGATGCATAAAAAATTTCTTTTCAGGCACACTGAAGTACCCATTTTGCAACCAAGTGCCTGACAGGACGCACAGTGGTGTATTGAAAGCAATGGTGCAAGCGGTGCAGAAGAAGGAACCAGTGTTGGGCATCAAACGTCCGTCTACACTGATCAAGCTGCAAGGCTTTGATCTCGTTTGGGGGCTGCCTCCCGACTACATGCACTGCGTCTTGGAAGGTGTGACCAAACAGGTTACTGAAATGTGGTTGTCAGCTACTGGTTCCACATGGTATATTGGGAGGCACTTAAAACTAATCGATTCCAGGTTGCTGTCGATAAAGCCACCAATAATCTTTTCAAGATCGGGACGGCCTTTGTCAGAGCGTGCATTTTGTAAGGCTACAGAGTGGCGCTCTTGGCTTCTATTTTACAGCCTTCCATGTGTCTCTGACATATTGCCATGACCTTATCTGACACATTTCACACATTTTGCAAAGGCCGTGTTTCTTTTATTGAAGGATGTTGTTCTGGAAAGTGAAATTTGTGCTGCTGAGAAGTCTCTCTTAACATTTGTTCAGCAGATGGTCAAGCTTTATGGGCAGAATGCAATGACTTTTAATGTGCATCAATTATTGCACCTCACAAGGTCAACACGAATGTTTGGCCCCTTGTGGGCTACATCAACATTTCCATTTGAAGATGGAATTGGCAAGGCACTGCAGCTTGTGACAGCTGCTAAATATGTTCCTGCACAAATTGCTGAACGGTGCAGCATGCACCAAACCTTGAGAACAGTTTCAATGCATATGGAGCTTTCACCCAGTTTTTTTGTCTGCCAAAAAAGAGCTAGAACATTGCCATAGGAGATGCTCTCAGACATGTGTTCTTGGACAGGCACAGCCAGTTCTTGATATGCCAGAGGTTCTAAAAGGGCTTTTTGTTTCTCGATTTGGTAACGTTCCAGAAGTGTCCAAGTATTTGAGAGCCCAGGTTGGCACCATGATTATTCATAGTTCGGAGTATTGTGTGCCAAGCAAAACTTGCTCTTGCTATGTTAAAATGTCTAATGGAATGTACTGGTTTGTTCTAGGGATTTATGCGAAGGTAGGCATTATGTACTTTCATTGTCAGCAGTTGATCACCACACCATGTGCATTTGATGTGTTGCACATATGTTCCAGCTTCCACCTACTTCTGTGAATAATTTCTTGTATTGTTGTGATGAAGTGTCTTTTGTGTGTGTGTAATAAGTCATACTTGTGCGAGTTGCCTAATAGGCTGGAAAAAAATTAGTTGCCACTTGGCCATGCAGCAGCCAAATTCACTGGCAGGCCATGCATGTTCTGTAAACATTCCTTGAAAGGGACACTAAAATGAAACATGAAATCAGCTTAGACAGATAAAGAATTCTTCGGAACCTCTGTTATAAATTTTTCGATAAGTTTGTTAACAGGAAGCGAAGGTCTAAGTTCTATTTTTTTAATTTCATGCTGAAACCCCAAATCTGGTACATAAGCGTGGCATTGCGAATTTAAAACCTTTTTTTTTTACTTGGGCTGTGTTGGCTCAGTAAAAGTTTCCCAAGCTTTCCATATTCAGTCTCTCGCTCCTATAGAACATAATGTAGTTAATTCTTACCGATACAGAATTAACTAGGTTCCAGCAGATGCCGTCAAAATTCATGACATCAGAGTGTGCTGGTGCAGAAACTTCAGGGCAGCCTTGACACCTATCTCTTGTTTTTGCAGCTTTTCTGGCTTACCAAGCGTCTTCTCACAGTAAGAGTGGTATTGTAGAAATGTAATTTACTAATACATAAGAAATCATCTTTCTGTTTAGTGTCCCTTTCACCATAGTGAGTGACTGGAAGTTTCCGCACTTCGCTGTTACAAATATAGTGCATATACATAGAAGGTGTTGGTTATGGTTGCGTAGCCACCAAGTTCACTGGCAAGTCATGCGTGTTCTGTAAACATGCTTTTAAGCCTAGGGAGATATTTGTGAATGAATGCTACTGCTTTTTGTTGTTACAATTTGTGTGATGTACAAGCGGTTGGCACTGCCTCGCAGCCACCAAGTTCACTGGCGAGTCATGCGTGTTCTGTAAACACGCCTTTAAGCCTAGGGAGATATTTGTGAATGAAAGCTACTGCTTTTTGTTGTTTCAATTTGTGTGATGTACAGGCGGTTGGCACGGCCTCGCAGCCACCAAATTCACTGGCGAGTCATGCGTGTTCTGTAAATGTGCTTTTAAGGCTAGGGGAATGTGACTGCTGAATGAAAGCTACCGCACTTACTGTTACAATTAGTGTGAGATACAGAGAAGGTGGTCAGCATGGTCACGCAGTGGTTGATTTCACAGGTAAAATTGATGCCCTAAACGCTGTATTGAATGTTTCACATGTGTTACGCCTCTTGCAGCTGGAACTGTACATGTGCAGCCGTTAGGAGACTTAACAGCAATGCGGGAGCGAGTGGCCTGTGTGACGATAAACTTCAGACTCGTTGCTTGTTGAATGTGGCACAAAACGATAGTAATACCCTGCGAGTCCCAGGAATGAGCGAAGTGCTGGTCAGGTCCTCTGGCACATTCGATAGCTTCGCATTCGGTTGCGCATTCAATGGCTTCTACCTTCAAATGAATAGAAGTAAGCCTCTGCTTGCTCACTACATGCCCTAGAAACGTAAGCTGGTCGATGGCACACACACACTTGTCATTTAGCTTCAGCCCGGCCTTGGGGAGGCGCTGCAGAACCTTTTCTGAATTCTTGTCGTGCTCACTGACTGTGCTTCCCCACACAATGATGTCGTCAATGTAACAAAGAACTCTGCATCCCTGCAAAATAGCACACATCATCTTCAGGAAGGCTGCTGGCGCTGAGGCGAGTCCAAAGCAAACCCGTTTGAATCTGAAGAGACCATCATGTGTGATGAAATGTGTGAACTGACGACTTTCGATTCTCAGCTCCAGCTGGTGATATGCCTCTTTCAAATCCAGCTTCGAAAATCTTGTTGCCCCTGCCAACTGGTGCAAAATCTTTTGTGTGCGGGAGTGGAAAACCATCTACACTAATTGTTTTGTTGACTTCTCATAGATCAACACATTGGCCTATTGTACCATTTCTTTTTTGCACAACACCAAGGGGGATATCCACTCGGCAGCGTCCATGCGTTCAATGATGCCGCACTGTTCCAGGTGCTTCAAATCCTTCGACACCCTGTTTTGTAACACAAACGGCAGCCTACATTGTTTTGCAATGACAGGTTTGCTCGACGGGCAAATCTATTTGATGCTAAAAACCTTTGGCCAGGCCTACTTCCCTGGGGAAGAGATGTGAAAAACTTGTCATGCAGTCTGGCTGGCAGCAGTGTTGGTGATTGCACATTGATCTGAAGACAGCTGAGTGCGTTGCCTTGAATTCGAAGTTGAAGGCAAGGTATGGCATTAAGTCCCAAAAGCAATGTTCTGCATTTTGCCACAGAAAACACATGTGCGTATCTGCTTGTTGACAATCTCCGCAAGGAAGCAACCTCTCACTTGAATTTGCTTACGTGAGTAGTCCAATAGCCTTATGTTAGCAATGGTGAGCGAGCAACCAGCCAAGTGCTTCCAAAAAATTTTGTCGTTGAGAAGCGAGACAGAAGAGCCGGTGTCCACGATAAAACGCAGGCTTAAATCGTTAATACCGACGTCTACATGAATTCGCTTTCCTGGTGTGTCGTCGGTGCTCAGGCTCAGAACGGTAACCGCATTTGTTGCTTCTGACAATTCCATTTTTCCGCCGTCATCTTGACGATTGTACTTGCTTTTTGACTGGCACACTGCAGCAAAATGACCTATCTTCTTGCATTCTCTAAACCTTGCATTCTTGGCAGGACAGTCCGGTGCATTGGCGCGATGTGCATTCAAGCCACAGTGATAACACGCACTTGAAGACTCACTTGCCGGCTTAGCAGTGACCTGGTGCACCATTGTATCAGGTCTGAACTTTTTCATTGCACCCTGCGTCAGCTCTATGCTTCTGCCTATTTCAACTACTCCACACTGATCGTCAAAACGGAGCCTTCACACAAAAGGTGCTCACGTATCTGCTCCGATGCTGCTCCTTCCAAAAGCTGGTCACGCACCGCCTCTTCAGTTCAGTCGCCGAAGTCGCAGCATGCGGCGAGCTCACGTAAGGCAATGGAGTAAGCCTCGATGGACTCCCCCAGATGTTGTCAATGCTTTGAAAAATGGTGCCGCTCCATCAATTCGTTCACCGTCGTAGCGAAATGCTTGTCTAGCACTACAAGTGCCTCTTTAAAAATGTCGGTGCTGTCTTTTTTGATGTCTGGTCTGCATTGTCTGGCACTAGACTGTAGTACACCTGCTGCCCCTCCAGGCCAAGTGCATTGAGCAGTATTGCTTGGCATTGCTTCTTCGGGAGCTTGGAAGTAGTTGAAAAACGCTTGCTTCCATTGCCTCCAGGGCACACTTGCAGAGCCCTGCAATAGCAAGAAATGGTGGGGGCAGGTGGCAGTTGAACATGGTGGCCGTAGTCCTTCTTAATCCTCGTCGCCATTTATGTTGTATCTGGAAGAAGGCGCCGCATCGAAAAGGGCGCGAAAGACAAGACACGGATAGCGAACTGCTCCTGTCAACGAGCCCGATCGTACTACCTTTTAATTATCAAACAGAATATATACAGTTGCCAAAAATAAAGAACACTACCAAAGGTTGCTAATCTAAACAAGAATGTGCTGCTTCCAGCTAACACAAGTGACCATAGACTAACTACAATTGACAGAAGTGTAGTGTTAGTGCATACGGGAGTTGCAAGCAAGGCGCTTTAGCTAGCGTGGGAATGATTGCTTATGTGTATTGGTATAAACATTCTCTTTCTTCCTTTACACGTTATCACGACTTTGTAGTTTAATTAATTTACTGCATTATTAATATTAAATACATAGGAAAGTTTCCACCGACTAGAGTTGAACAGAGGACCTTGAGAACAGTAGCCGGATATTTACACCACTGATATGTCCTTTGGCAAGACTGACAGAACGCCCTTAGGGATTTCGCTTGGGCAAGCAAGCGTGTCGAGATGCTTGGCAAATTTATAGTTGGCCGTCCGTCTCTGGGTCAACAGAGTGACAACTGATTATATGTACAGTATATGTTCAATAATTCAAAGTCGAGGGGGCCCCAGAATTTTGTTTGAATTATCAGATGCAGGTATGATTATGTCTTCGGACAAGATATCAGCTTATGGCTGTAATGAAATATCCATGTAATCATATTTTTAAAATAAACTGCAAATTCGTGACTGCTTTCTTGCAGCATGCAACTTCAAAACAAAAAGTTCTCGTATTCCAGCAAGGACAGCTTTTCAGCTTGTGGTTTTTATTGTTTTGACAAGTGCAGACAGGTTGTTGGCTTTAATTTCATATGAGCACAATGTTCAGCTAGAAGTGACTAAAGCAGCTGATATTTCTAGTATGCGCAAGCAAAAAGTACGAATTAAGAGATTTAACCGAATGGTGCAGTTTGAATTAATTGATTGGAATACATTGAAAACACAGCAGGCCGACCAGAAATGTTAAATTTGTGTGAATGAACTGAGAGCACGGAATACAAAGTTGGATTATGGCAAGTTTACTGTACTGTCAACGGGCGTCGTATGCCCCGCTGTACTCTTGTCTCGATTCCAGCTGGTTCCGTTTCTTCATGCCGACGGTTACACGGGCCGCTTGCCTCCGTGTTTGTGTGAAGTCTGATGATGGCAGTGAACTGCTTGCATAGCTGCATGAAGCAGTAGGTGGGCATGTGAAATTTGATTGGAGGACCACCAGCAATGCAGAGCAAAGCATTAAAGCACGCGGCGGTGCAGGTGATCTTGTGACTAGTGCCTGCCCCTGTCTCTCTCACGACAACTGCCCTAAACCAGTGCCGCTTGACAGGGTTGTGGATTTATGGCTTCAATAGAAATTAATTAGGCCTGCCACTTAGCTGTGTGCAGTATGCCAGAAGCAGTAAAAAAATGCTATTTAGGAAGTTTTTGGAACGATACTTGTATAAAGATTGTATAGGAGGACTAGGTATACTAAAAGTGCATCACAGATGTCAACAACTTTTTGTATCACATAAATGGGTAATCTATTTGTGAAAAGCAGATATATTTTTAAAAATGAATTATCCACTTGAATCCTTATATTGTTAATTGAACTCTGGCATGAAGTCCAAGGATTGATGCAGAAGAAAATTTGCTGCTCTGAGATCAGTGTTTAGTGTGTTTCTCTACTCTACACACCAGTATTATAACTTTTTCAGCAACAATAGATCACCAACCAAATCAGTCGCCATACTGTAACATGGCCTAGTGGGACATCATGCCTTTTGAATAATGAGGCAAGTCGCCCACCTGACAGTAGCATGAAGATTCGTGCTACTCTCGGTTGGATGACTTTTTGCTTTTATCAAATGTTCTCCCCCTTCTGCATTTCTGCTGTACTGAGTTGCCTCTCTTTAGTCAAGTACTTGAAAACAAGTTTTGGAAATTGTGATGTTGCAGTCATCATGGCTTGCTTATTATATTTTATAAGTAATTAGTGCAGAAGAATTATGTTCCTCGGCATTGCTGTGATAATAAGGGGGCTGTGAAGCTTGTTCGTGTGTTGTTTTGATTTTCACTGATCAGTCTCAGAGGGAGGGCTTCTGCAATCGACTTGATTGTGACTGTGCTTGGTGTATATCTGTATGATTCCTACATGTGTTGTCATGCTGGCAATTTTAGATTCCAAAGTTTAATGTATATACATATATCATGATTAGTGGCTACATTGTGGTAAAAATTGATGTTTCTACCAGTGTCTTTTTTTTATCATAAACTCTCTGGTGCATATTAGAGATGCCTTTGTGTGTGAATAAAGGATGGCAATGACAAATGTGTTCAAATGCTTGGTTTTTCAGCAGTTTTGATTGACTTGCTGTTTTAAACAACACTACTGCTGCCTAGAACTTGACAGTGGCATTATGATGAAGCTTTTCAATTTGGACTGTTTGCATCTGCTGCCTGGATTGGCTCTTTGATAAATCCATACATACATATGCACTGCAGGCCCGTAGGCAGGGGGGGGGGGGCGATGGGTATGGGCCTTTTCCCGATCCAATTTCCCGAAATCTTCATCTTTGCGTGCTTTACCGAAAATAATTACTGCAAAATAGATGCTTTCGTAAATAGTCGAGGCCCCAATGTTTCTGTAAGCTTAAGGAAGTGTGTGGTGGAAGCTAAGTGGCATTTTAGGTTTCTCTGTTTTTGTTTATGGAGCAAACAGCAATAGCTAAGGGAGCTTGCCACACACACTGGCATCTACTTGGTGCAGTTAAATGTGCGGGCAGCAGCAGTTAGCTCTGAAATGAGAAAAGGTGGGTAGACAGGAAGAGCTGCTGCAAAAGTTGAACGTGCCTTTTGTAGAAACCCGCGAAGGACCACACAGGAAGAGCGGTCGATGAGCAAACATGGCGTTTAATGGAACAGTCACGATGACTATGATATCAGGTGAGTGAGGAAGAAGTTTCTACATACTCCCCGCCGCGACATGAAGGGTTATTTCCGTGTCATTGTCAAAGAGACAGTTCAGTTACACCATATCAGAACAATCCTGAAGTTCCAGCAGGCCAGATAAGGTAAAGGAAACCTCGCACGGGCGGCGCTGTTCACTGGTTCGTGTAAATTCCCTTTGTGGTCAGTATTCATCAGGGTCTGGGCCTTGTCCTTGTCTTACCAAATGCGCAGTTGTGCTTTGTTTCGTAGTGTAAATTCTGATGTGCACACGTAGTGGTGTTAGACGATGTTGCTCAGCGTTGAACATCAGTAGCTGGCACTTTGTATTCTGTGGTCGTTGCTTGATCTTCGTTGAAACAGTCTGAACGTCGTCAAGGCGTGTCCAGCGTGGGCAAAGCACTCGGCGAAACGGACACTTTGGCCTGTCTTTGCACTGCTTTGATTTTGCGCAGATGATATCCGGTCTCGGTTGCATCGCTGTTCTTGCTTTTCTGGATATCTGCGGCAGTAGTAGTCTTAATGGTTGGACGTTGGTTGTTTGTGCCATGTAGGATGCAGCACTAATATAAATTTATTTGGTAAAATATGCTAGAGACATCCTCACCAGCAAACTATCACGCCAATGCCCAAGAAATTAAAAATCTCGTGAATGTAATATATTTTTGGCATTATTAACCCTCACATTAGGATCCCTGTCTGCACTTAATAGTGCATTCTTTTACGAAATGGAGGCACAGACGTACTGCAATGTGCTGACAGTCTGCCTCCATGCGCACACTTTATTGTGTAGTTCTTTTAATCGATCATGAAGACAATGGCCAGTCGTTCTGACAGTGTTTGCTACATGTAAGGTGCATGAGGTATACAATATCTGCAAACTCTACAAATAATTTTCTTGATTTGGCTGGTTCAAGACGGGTGATGTGGGGATGGCCTAGAAAGGCCTTGTTATTGCAGTTTACATAAATGGGTTGAATGGTGGCTGCACGTCACTCAAAAAAGTAACAAGAAGACATGAGGCAAACTAAAGACTGTATGAGCACTGACTAACACCAATAAAACTGATTAATAGGAAGAGGCTGATTATGAGGTGAGATTATGCGGTTTTACGTGCCAGAACCACGATCTGGTTATGAGGCACGCCGTAGTGGGGAACTCCGGAAATTTGGACCATCTGAGGTTCTTTAACGTGCACCTAAATCTAAGTACACGTTGTTTTCGCATTTCGCCCCCATCGAAATGCAGCCGCCGTGGCTGGGATTCAATCCCGCGACCTAGTGCTCAGCAGCCCAACACCATAGCCACTGAGCAACCACAGCGGGCTGATTATGAGGCTGAAGGGCGTACTCCTTCTCAGACAATTTAGACGGCTGTTGGCTGACCATGTGGAATTGGAGCTAATTATACATATTTCAGTAGTGACACTATTTCATATATACTTAAGTGCAAATCTTCAACTTCGTTTATCTGTGCACTTTAGCGTGCATTTAAAGCATTGTTTTGCTCCATAGAATTATATAGAACACTGTGCAAACTTGACAATATTTATTTCTGACAAGGATTATGCAGAGTCTCGTAAATGCTGCATTGGCTACTTCAAGATGTTGTGGGAGTTTTATTCCTGAAGAGCATGCACACATTCATTACTGAACATATCTCAACCAAACCTGCTATTCCAGTGAAAGTATGCTGTTCTTTTGGCAGGCATTTTAGCAGTGTGTAAAGAGGACAAGCTTGTAATAGTTGGGCTAAAGGAACAGTGGGTTTGTATTTCAAAATGTTGATTGTATAATAGATGCATGTCTATTATGTGTACACAACTTGATAGTCAATTTGTGTATATATATATATTTCACTTACAATATTGGTTTTAAACCAAATGCTATATGACTCACGTATTTTTGATGGTGCAGTTCGAGCAGTATACTGCTTGCCGAAAATCACCTTTGTTTCAACATTCTAGGCAAATATATATAATTGCTAGATGCACTGATAAGGCTTACACAATTCATAAAATACCTAGTTGTTATGCGCAATTAAGTGTTTCCATACTTCGCTGCTTGCATTTCGGTCGTAGGTACCGTACAATATATGTAAACGATGTAAATTCGATACCGCAAACGTACCATTACTGCGGTACTGTTTCCAGCAGTGCGCCAAAGGAATGGCGCGGCTACCTCGCGCATTTGGCGCCCGCTGAAATTGTCAACGAAGCTTCACATCAGCAGCATTAGGCGATTGGAAACTGCAAGCTAAGCTTGTATGGGTGTTCTGTGCTGCAAGCATATGCGCGAATAAACAAGGCCGTTCACGTCAGTTTCTTGCGTGATGACGTGAGACAAAATATCAAAACAATTATTTCTACAATAACTCGAGATCTGCGTCGGAGAAGTGCTCCATCGAGTCGAAATCGCACATTCAGATCGAGGCGGTTTTCACGAGCGCACTCATTTTGGCCGAGCGAGGCTGCTGTGTCAAATGGCCGTCGCTTGCTGACTGTTTGGCGTATAATAAAAAACAGCCAGTGCATCTGAAAAGCTAAGTGTGTCAGCATAACATTGCGTACAAATGTACCCGTCTACATAGCCACATTTCATTCAGCGAAGCGCCGCGGCGATCAAGTGCGACGTACCGGCAGCCTTCGCTTCCCGCTTCTTGTCTATATGCACTGTGCGAAGTTCCGGAAAAGTGGTCGATTTCAAATCGCTGTGGCCAAAACTGAATCATAAAAGCAGTTGTCAGTTCAGATCCGCCGGTGGGGTTCACGTACGTACAAACTCGATCGTTGGCTGCGCTATATGTATCCTCCGCTGAACGTAAAAAGGGCTCATTGAAGTTTGTGCATTCCAACTTCGGAAGAATGGTCCGATATTTTCGGAGCATGAGAAAGTATAAATACACACGGAGGCGTTGTGGAAATCGCGATGTCGCTGGACGGTTGTTATCGCAGTCGATCGGCAGCTTCGTCGGCGTTCTGAACATACGGTAGTTCGAAGCCCGCACACTGCGACGACTCGATCGCGGTCGGCGGTCACGTCGTTGTTGGCCTAATATGACAAAATTAAGTGATCTGCCGAATAGTTTGTTTGTGAAACGCATTTAAGAAGCCCAAAAGTTATCCTCAGTATAAAGCACCTATAATAATTCTGCCATATGACGCGCAATCGTATTGCTGTTGGAAGGGTATGTTGGAACTATATTTCTGTGGGAAGGTCGCCTGTGGGAGGTTTGAGGGACCTACAAGAATCTCAATGGTGTGGGAAGAATGCCCATAGAGCGTCCTGAGGGACCTACAAGAATCTTATTGCTGTAGGTGGGTCGCCTATAGAGGTTTGAGGGACCTACAAGAATCTCATTGGTGTGGGAAGCATGCCCATAGAGCGTCCTGAGGGACCCACAAGAATCTGATTGGTGTAGGTGGGTCGCCTATAGAAGATTTAAGGGACCTTCAAGAATCGGAAGGGCGCCCACAAGATTTCTTGAAGGACCCTCAAGAACTCTGTATGTCCAACAAGATCGCTCTGAGGGATTTTTGACTGGGTGAGTAATGAAAGGCGTGGAGTCAGGTAAGATGGCTGGCTATTAGGCTCTTTGGCTTGCTTGGAGAGAAGGTGCGCGCGCGCAAGCCTGTGGGCCATTTCATTGCCAGGGATCCCGCTGTGTGCATGTATCCACTTGATTATCACTTGGTGTCCGAGACTTCTGAGTTGGGTGACCTCTTGTCGGTTATTTCGTAGTGAATCGTCGCCATAGACGATGTTGGCACATGCTCTAAATTCCGACTGAGAGTCCGTGTAAATGCTGTGAATCAGAGTTGTCGCGTTTTGTGAAGTCACTACTGCCACGTGCACGTAGTTGTAGATTGCTTGCACCTCTGGCTGAGTACTGCTCGGCATATTCGAGGTTTCATGTAGTTGACGGCCTCGTTCGCTGCTGATGCAGCTGTACCAAGCAGATGCATACGTAGGCTGACTGGTGTTTTCGGATTGTAATGCAGCGTCAGTGTATAAAGCACGTTCGTGAGGAGCAAGTTGCTACAAGTGCCGGAGATGTTGCTTTGTGCAAGCCTATTTGTTGCGGGCCTATATTCGTTGTTAGAGGTTTATTGTCTGTGATTACGGTGTGACACCACGGTGACACACGTTGAGGAAGTGAGTGTAGATATGCGGTGCTGTACCACAGCCTTGTCTGTAAATGCCAACTGGCATGTCTTGAGCGAAGTCGCGGATGTATGGAGATGCGGTGACCGTGGCCGCGCTTCTGTGGGCGCACTGTGCTGCCGTATGAAAAAATTTATGATTTTGATTTCATAATGCATGCAGCCCATGTATGCAGAGTAAACTGCTTCGATGGAAATACGTCCCCCTACCTATGTTGTGGCCACACGATGTTTTTAGTAATCATTACAAGGATTTCCACTCTGTCATACAGTGTAGATTGAATGCTGTTGGGACTGTTGCATGGCGTAATGTGACGCTGCCAAAGCTTCTCCAAATTGGTGCACAGCCATTTTCTGGCAAAGAAAATAGTGGAAATTTGATGACATAGAGTAATTCATATAATAACAGGTCCGCACATTTAGGCGGAATTACTACTTGGCACCATCAACCTCTCTATAAAATACAATCAACCTCTCTATATGGCTTTTATAGATTATTAAAGGACATTTGATTCAACAGAGATACCAGCAGTCATTGAAAGATTGCGTAATCAAGGAGTACAGGAGGCATACGTGCATATCTTCGCAAGTATGTACAAAGATTTCACTGCTACATTGGTTCTCCGCAAGAAAAGTATAAAGATATCTATCAAGAAAGGGGTCAGGTAAGGAGACACATGCTCTCCAAAGCTATTCACTGTATGCTTAGAAAAAGTATTCAAGCTCTTAGACTAGGAAGGCTTAGGAGTGAAGATCAACGGCAAATATCTCAGAAACCTTCGGTTTGCAGATGACATTGTTCTAATCAGCAACAATTGGGACGAATTACAACAAATGATTGCGGACCTTAACCAAGAAAGTTTAAGAGTTGGGTTGAAGATTAATATGCAGAAGACAAAGATAATGTTCAATTGCCTGGCAAGGGAACAACAATTCAGGATCGCCAGTCTGCCTCTGGAGTCTGTAAAGGAGTGCGTTTATCTAGGTCAATTACTCACGGGGGACCCTGATCATGAGAAGGAAGTTTACAGAAGAATAAAATTGGGTTAGAGTGCCCGAAGAGCGATATCCCGACTTGGATCTTAGCGCTGTCTTTGAAAAGTATACAATCATTGAATTCTACCGGTGCTAACATATGGCACAGAAACTTGGAGGTTAACAAAGACGTTCGAGAACAAGTTAAGGACCGCACAGAGAGCGATGGAACGAAAAATGTTCGACCTAACCTTAGGAGACAGCAAGAGAGCGGTGGGGATCACAGAGCAAACGGGGAATATTCTAGTTGATAATAAGAGAAATAAATGGAGCTGGGCAGGCGATGTAATGCGTAGGATGGATAACCGGTGGACCATTAGAGTTACAGAATGAATACCAAGAGAAGGAAACCGGCAGTCGAGGACGGCAGAAAACTAGCTGGGGTGATGAAGTTAGGAAATTTGCAAGCGCAAGTTGGAATCAGCTTGCACAAGACAGAAGTAATTGGTGATCGGAAGGAGAGGCTTTCGTCTTGCAGTGAACATAAATATAGGCTGATGACTACTTGGTTGTTCACCGGCTGAGGCGGCATTGTGGCTATGGCATTGTGCTGCTAAGCCCGAGGTCGCAAGATAAAATCCCGGCCGCAGCGGCCGCATATTAATAAAGGTTAAACGCAAAAAATCACCGCCCCTTCCACTCGTGAAGATGGTCGAACAGCGAAGCTGTGTTAGTTACACTGATTGTTACGAGTGTTACATGTGTATGTGTTCCACGTTATGCAATTGCGTAAACAAAGTTAACACAGATCTATAACAGGAAGTTATGTTGAAACGTTGCGAGGCCAGAACAGGAGCGACTTCCGACACTACTCCACGAGTGTTCAGTTCTCTGGTCAAATCCTGTCCAGCCGCCGCCAGAGGTATAAAC
The DNA here is from genome assembly GCF_013339745.2 of Dermacentor silvarum. NCBI lineage: Eukaryota > Metazoa > Arthropoda > Arachnida > Ixodida > Ixodidae > Dermacentor > Dermacentor silvarum. Next base: position 38,075,808 of record NC_051156.1, read on the forward strand.
TGTAGTCACTGACAACGGGCTCGTTCGGCGCGAACGCGGCGAAACGTGGACGGCGTCGGCAGCAGCTCTGCGCGTTGCGCGTTATCCGAAAAGGCGCGCTGCACATAAACACCCCAGCGCGGCCTCTCATTGGTCGCCTCCTCCCCCAGCTCGCCTCTCCTCCTCTGCTGAGAGGAGACCTGCCCTCCCCCACGGCGCAGCTCTCAACATCTCCTGGACACGTGACCTGTGTGACGCCGGATAGATGGCGAATGGCCGACTAAGAACAGCTCCACTGTTAAAAAAAACGCCCGTATGCACGCTGTCCATTGGGTTCCTGTCCACGAACCCCAGGTGATCAAAATGAATCCGGAACCCCTCCGCCAGTACAGCGTGCCTCATAATAATATCGGGTTTTGGCACGTTAAATGCCAGAATATAATCGTTTAACTTGGCTTTTCAACATAATGAGGGTCATAACAACAAATTGTTGCTGTATTAAGAACTTAAAAAATTGCTGGCACTCCCGTAATCGAGAGTAGATGTAAACATGAAATGGCTCTCATACGGCGTCCTTTGCTGCCTGTGGTGCCGCCGCCTTCAACTGCGTTTCTTCTTGCAACAGTCCAACGTGCTCAGCGTCTGTCGCCACTTTTTCTTGTCGCATCCAAGTGGTCGGCTGCAAATGCGCTGCCTTAGGACCCCTGTATCTTCCTTTTAACGTCGCTATTGGAAATGACGAATAAAACTTCAGCGTACAAGAAGTTGCAGCTTGAGTGATATTGTAAAGAAACATTTGGGGACAAGTCGGAAGCAATATTTTTTGTAACTTGTTTGGAGACTAGCGTATGTAATGCGGTCTTGTAGAAAGGGACCACGAAATGGAGTCCAGAGACCCCATTTTCTTAAGTTTTGACTGGTTGCCCGGATGATCTCGTTTTGTTCTCGCAACTTGCCGGCATATTCTCGTTTTGAGTTCCCGCATGATCTCGTTTGAGTGCCCAAATGTATTGTTCCAAAACAAGACATTTACATACACACGTGTACACTTAGGCTAGCCACATCACAATACAATTCAGATAGGTATCAACAAAACACAGGAAAATAATTAACGAGAAACACTAAGAGTCCAACAGCTAAAGTACAAAATGAATAGGAACACGAAGTGACCAATCGTATTCACCCATGCTGGTCCTGAGCCGGACAATCTCGGCGCAGCTCGAAGCAAATCTCGAAGAAAGAACTTCTTCCGGAAATGCACACGATCGTCGACTAGCTTGCCGGGGAATCCCCTTCTTCCGCAGACGGTCACTGTTCACGTTACATATCTCTTGAGTGGCGTGGTCCAATCCCCTTCCGATTTCCGCACGGCGTTTTAATAGCTTTCACAGGCGTTGTCGAATCTGCCTATTGGAGTCGTACTCCCGTAGCATGGCCAAAGCCTGGGAATCTTCGAGGCAATTCTCGCATCTTCGACCGCCGCCGTCGGAGCGTCGTCGAGGGGGGGGGGGTGATCATTTGTTGGCGCGCGCTGTTGTACTCTCTCTCTCTCTCTCTGTCTATCGATTCGCCGGGTAAGAGCGTGCCTCGTCGCGCTCTCTCTCTCTCTTTACAGTCGCCTTCGGGTACCAGGTGAATGCTTCTAGGCTCCGTTGGTCGCGACGGCTGTTTGAGGCGTATGCGCTCTGCCCCTCTGTTGAAGCTGCCTCGGGGCCGGCGTGCTTCTCTCGCTGGCTTGGGTGACACACATCGCGCGCATCGATTTTTCGCTCTTTCGTGACATATATATATATTTTATAGGTTATCTGCGCGTTAGCGCACATTTCTCGTTGTCGCGCCCCCTTGCGGCGCCGGCTGAAAGTTGCTTCGCTCCAAAGCGTGGCGCCATCTTGTGGCGCCCACTGAAGTTTCCGGCGGTTTCGCATAACGTGACGTAGCTTCTCCCCCAGTGGCCACGCGTGTGTCGCGCTAGTACGCGCGCTGTGATTGGGCAGTCGGACTCTAAAATAAAATAAAAGGTCACTCTTCTACAATCGTGTATGTGCCTTTGTATGTGGAGTTCGTGTTTAGCGCCTCTGTGCATCGCTCCGGAGCGTAGCGCCACCTTGCGGCATCGGTTGAAACGTACATCGCTCGAACGCATAGTGCCAGCTTGTGACGCCCGTTGACATCTCCGGGGTTTCGCGGAAAAAATGGAATGGGTGTGGCGGCGGAAAGAGACCACCGACGATGAGCGGGCTGCGTACGCTAAGAAGAAACGTGCGTCCCGCGATGACCGTGAGGCGGAAAGAAATGCGAACCGTCCATGTGGCCCCGATCTCGCAAACTTGGAACGTTTCACAGGAGCAGCAGTCACCACATACACAGCTTCGCTGGTCATCCACCTTCACAGAGTGGAATGGCACTGAATTTTTAACAGCGGCGCTGTTTAAGCCGGGTAAAATGTGTCTGCTGAATCCAAAAATGTGGGCCGAACCTGGCGGCCGTGCAGAAAGGGTCCAGGCGCAATGGCCCAAACCCCTGTGAACTAGCGAAGCTGAGCCTGTCTAAGTATAGCTAAGCATGATTGGGACTGCTTAAGCTTAGCCATTCATCGATAGGCAATTGATAGCCAATCAATAGATAATCGATAATTAATCAATAATGAATAAATTGCGCGAAATGCTGGGCATGACTTGGTAGCGCTTAGTCTAGCCCAAATACGAGACCAATACCTTGCGATAGCTATTCGATCACCAATCAATAGCTCATTGATATTGGACAAATAATCAATAATTTCCGCGAAAGGCTCGGGATGACTTAGTAGTGCTTAGCCTAGCCCAAACACGTGGCCAATACCTTGAGATAGCCAATCGATAGCCAATGAATAGGTAACCGATAAACGATCAATAATTACTAAATTACGGGAAATGCTCGGGATGACTTGGTAGTGCTTAGCCTAGCCCAAAAGCCAGGACTAGGTAGGCGCCCATCAGCTCTGCTGTCTCTTTAGCAATGCGCTTCCAGTGGACGCTACCCAGTTTTTAAAAAATAAATTATATCTCTTCTAGTGCTAATTGCACCCACTTGCATTCACTAAACCTTTTTCTTCTTCCGGCTTCCGTCTGGAATTTATTTTGTTCTGAACTACACGGTTGCTTATCCTGTAAGGTCCCCCTTGTGAGTCGCGTACCCCAGAGTGGGTATGTGCCTTTACCAAATCCAATGATCCACATCTGCAAGTGCTGGTAGGCGAGGAAGAAGATCCCTGCTCGGTGTAAAGGCGTGTTCCACTGTTCGGCATAGTCAAGCTTGTCGTAGCTTCTGCGGTTAGTAATGACCTCCAGAATAGATTTCGACAAGCTGTTTGAGAATGTCGTGAAATGCCGGAGCGATGAGCCAGTGGAAAGCACGAATGTTCCTTACGCCGCTGCAAACGAAGGGTGCGAAGCGTCAGAGAAGCTTGGTGAGTAATCTCGGCGCATTCAGCGCCCTTATAGTTTACTGCACGTTGGGTATGCACAGTTCTACCACTTATGACGCCGCGGCTACCTTCAAGGCACTATTATTATGAGACCATTTCAAATATATGCCGCAAAATACAGAGGCGGGGTTGCACATAACCTCGGTTTAAGAAAAGATTTCGTGGATTTCGTGGAAAGATTAATGGAGTGCATTAGCGTATCGCTTGATGTGTGTGGACTGGTACCTCGAGGTGCAGGCTAGTCTCGTGATACCCGTATATTTACGTGATGGTTCTTTCCCCACTAACGAGTACAAGTTTCCCACTCGCAACCCGTTTTCCCAGAATAATTTCTGCGCCTATAATGCAGGGATGGTGCACAGTCGTAGAGTTCACAGGCAATTATCCGACAATTTGTTTATTCTGCCACCGCGAGTGAATAATATTTTACTGAAAAATTTTTTATTATAGTTTGCAGACGGACATCTAGCGAATACACGGTGCCCGGTATATTTCACTCCGGCAATGCATGCAATATTTGCCCTCAGTAGTGTTAAACAGTAATTGTATAAAAAATGTCCGGCCTAACAGTTCTGTAATTCCGCTAAAAGCACTAAACAGCCCTTACAAAAATAATACATGATATTTAATTCCATATCAATCGTAAGTCTACTGAGAGCAAGAGAAACTTAATAGAAACGCAGATGAAATGCTATAACCATTTTCGTAAGGGAAAGGGGTGGGGGGGGGGGTAATGAATGCGTTTCCGTCATGAAAACATGTCATAAAGGTTGGCGCGATGAAGTGCCTCCTCTGCAGTCGTCAGACGTTTGAGCACTCCGAAGCAACATAATAATATTCGTTCGTGCGGGTTTTAGGTGCATAAATAGTTTCGTAAATAAATAATGCTTACAAAATGTTAGTCATATATATGTCGAGTGAGTCCGCAGCACTAGACAGAGCCCCTTTTGTATTCTTGCTAGGATGCTCTTCTTGAAGGGCGTTCCACCAGGTTTGACTTTGCCAACAAGTGCACTGCATCGATGCTGCTGTGATGATCGTGTCTGCAAAGTATTAGAACAACGTGGGCTGCGAAGACACCGGAAATGCGCATAAAAGCACAAGCAGCCTTATCAATAAGATGTCCCTCCTCCCATGCACAAGGTGACATCACATGCATGACGCTGCCGCGTCCCTCGCATTTGAACTGTAACGCACAAACAGTCAGGAGCAGCCCGAGCAAATCCTTCCCATGACACGCAGATCACAAAATCACCTCGGGTTATGCACTGCCGCAGCAACAAAATAAATAATAACATTGATGATGATGATGATGCCGGGAATGGTGGTGTCGATGATGAGGATGCCATAGGGTCTCGGGTTTGGTGATTGCGACAACAGAGCTGCGCCGAGTGCGCTGCAGAGGCAAAGTTTCCTCGCCCGGGCCCGGATCAAGCCCAAAAGTGGAATTCGCTACTGCCCGAACCCCATCCCGGGGTTTCATATCTGGCAAGGCCCTGTTCCGCCCATTAACTAATAAGCCCAAACAAAGCTTCGTCCAGTTCCGGGTTGATGGGAAGATGCCAGCCGCACAAAGATTATTTGCTAGAAACTGATTTGAGCTTCAGGGTATGTCAGGTGATTTGTTAGTTGGTGACAAATAAACGAACAGGTTCCTAAGAAAATAACCCCCTCTACATATGATTTTGTGGTAAAGTGTCATATGAATGCCAGTAATAGGTCGGCTAAATGCCAATAAGGCATAAGGAGGCTTATCTAAACACTACTTCCCATTTTCTCTGACTCTCAAGAAATTATCGAATGCAAAGTACAATGCAAAAACTTCAAACAATACACTTAACGTAAATGAAATTTAAATATGATGGTTGTCGTTCAGATTTCCACAGTACACTATGGCCAGACGATCTTGTAGTGCCCTTAAATGCCATTAGATGTCGGTGATACGGCACATATTTCTAGGCGAATGAATCTAGTTTCTTTATTTGTTTGGCTTTACCTTAACTGTGTCTATTTTCTAGTCAACAATTTATGCATCCCCGTTTTATGAGGGAACTCGCGCTATCTACATTTCTCTCGACATGTTTAGCAGTGTACATGCACGGCGTATACAACGCAGTTTTTTATTTTTTTAGACATGTCTTAGTTCATCCACCAGTGAGCCCTGTGGACCTAAGAAAGAAGAAATATAAGTGAATACGCTCGAGGACAGCGCAATCTTACACATCAAAATTTTGTTCAAAAGTAAACCGGATTGCCAGACAAAAATTTTATTGTTCTGTTTTATTTCACAAATCCCTTCCCCCAACACTGCAACGTATTTAAGAATCTGCATTGGTACGAAGCATTTAGTTATCGTGGACAATTAAGAGACTGAATTGAGTTATGTCTGACTAATTCTGTGAAAGATAACGTCACATTATTAAACTCGCTTGAACAAAGAATAAACAAATGAAGTTGAAAGCAGTAGAGAGATCATCATCCACTTAGTTTGTGGATGATTGCTGCAGAAGTTATATTCATTTTTCAGAAGCGTACGTAAATGGGATAGTTGATTCACAAATTCAGCAGTAATTCACTGCAACGAACGGGGCATGGGAAAGTTCGGAATACTTTCTCACGCCCTCTTCACTGAGCTGTATTTCCCGCTAACGTTCAGCTTGCTTAACACATTCGTTACCGCGAAAAACGTGCTCATTGTCGCTACATTTCTGTTTTCACATATTAGTTCAGGACATAGTAGTCGCAACGTATACTGCGATACAGAAAATTATAGCATGATCACATGTGTTTTCAAAGGATGTGTATCAGTAATAATTGCTCATACATTATTTTTTTATTTCTTATGTGGAACTTGAAGGAAGCATCTCAAAGAACACGGATGAAAGTAATAATTTAGCCGTTTTAAAATTGTCACCCAGCTAGTACAGCTAGAATAGTTGACCAGCAACAGATAGGCAAAAAAAAACACGTCAGCCTTTAATAATGGCTGGACCTCGGAGAGCGCGCGCGCAACCACGACCTTCGTCGTTCTCGCCTCAAGGGGCCAGTGTCACCACATGCCAACTTATTTCGCGTCATTGCTCCCCTCTCAAAAGCGACCTACCCGGTCGCGTCAAGGGCAGCGGGCGAGCAATATGGGCAAGATTGCCAACATGAAAAGAAAAAAAAAAACATACAGGAATGTACACAATGCTGAAGCGGTTTCAGGAATGTACACAAGGCTGAAGCGGTTTGTGAGGGTTGCTTATCCCTCGCGTGCGTAGTACGGCTTCATCCGTGCTACGTGGACGACTTCAGCACGGGGACGGCGTCGGTTCAAACTAGGACCAGAGCTTTGAGGCACCACCTCATAGTTGACATCACTGAGGCGGCGTACAACTTCGTAGCGGCCGAAATAGCGGCGCAACAATTTCTCTGAGAGCCCACGATGTCGGATAGTTGTCCACACCCACACGTGGTCGCCTGGTGAGTACTGGACGTTCCTTCGAGAAGGAACATTCTTGGCTGTTCTCAAAATTTTTCCTGTACAGGACATCGTTCCGCAGGCAGTACGATGTCAATCCTCGTGAAAGTGGGCGTGGGACAACAACGTCAGCTCCTTCGAGTTATCGGATGACTGGAAGCAGCTCACAGTCTGCACGTTGGTAGTCAGCCAGCGCACCACGTCGACGACACCAAGAAACAGCAAATCTATCTTCAAGTCGGAGGATGTCAAAGGAATAGGAGAACGTGACAAGCAGTCAGCGTCGCTATGCTTACGGCCCGATCTGTAGACAACAGTCATGTCGTATTCCTGGAGGTGGAGGCTCCAACGAGCGAGGCGACCTGACTGGTCTCGTAGATTGGCAAGCCAGCAGAGCGAATGGTGGTCACTGATCGCTCAAAATGGCCGGCCGTGTAAGTAAGGTCGGAACTTGCTGATGGTCCACACGACTGCTAAACATTCTTTTTCGGTGGTTGAATAATTAGCTTCTGCTTTTGTAAGACTCCGGTTCGCGTACGCAATTACACGTTCTGCGTTGTCTTGCCACTGAACCAGAATGGCCCCGAGTCCTACGTTGCTTGCGTCTGTGTGAATTTCAGTTGCCGCGGTGTCATCAAAATGCGCCAGCACTGGAGCGGATTGAAGGCGTTTGCGCAATTCGCTAAAGGCCTGCTTCTGGTCTTCCGTCCACGCAAACGGCACATCTTGTCGCGTCAGTCTCGTGAGAGGTTCAGCAATCCTCGAGAAGCCTTCAACAAAACGAGGGTACTAAGCGCAGAGGCCCAGGAACCGCTGAAGAGCCTTCTTGTCTTCAGGGTGAGAAAACTCGGCAACGGCAGCGAGCTTTTCTGGGTCTGGTCGTACTCCTTGGGAGCTGACCACGTGGCCTAAGAACTTGAGTTCCTGGAAGCCAAAGTAACAGTTTTCAGGCTTGATGGTGAGGTTTGCCTTGCTTATTGCGGTAAGGACACTTTTTAGTCGGGTGAGATGTTCATCGAACGTGCTGGAAAACACAACAACGTCGTCTAGGTACACTAGACACGTCTGCCACGAAAGTCCGACGAGTACAGTGTCCATCATTCGTTGAAACGTTGCAGGAAGGGAACACAGACCGAAAGGCAGGACTTTAAATTCGTATAGCCCGTCGGGAGTCACAAAGGCGGCTTTTTAACGGTCAGGCTCGTCCACTTCGATTTGAAGGTACCCTGACTTTAGGTCTAATGAAGTGAAGAACTCAGCATGACGCAGACGCTCCAAAGCGTCATCGATCCGTGGCAGGGGGTAAACGTCGCGTTTGGTGACTCGGTTAAGCCGTCTGTAGTCAACGCTGAAGCGGAGCGTGCTGTGTTTCTTTTTTACTAGTACGACAGGCGACGCCCACGGACTTGTCGACGGCTGGAAGACATCATCATTGAGCATTTCTTGAACTTGACGCTTAATCGCCTCCCGCTCCATAGGTGACACGCGGTACGGGAGCTGACGAACAGGCCGCGCCGACTCCTCTGTAACTATCCGGTGTAGCGCAATGGAGGTGCGCTGGACTTTAGATTCTGTGGAAAAACAGCCAGAGAATTCTCTCACTAGGCCCAGTAGCTGATCCTTCTGTACATCTGCTAAGTCAGCATTAATGTGGACGCGGGTACTCAGGTTGGCGTGAGTTGTTGCATCCGTTGAAGTCACTTGTAACGTGCCGACGTCGGAGAAGTCAGCAATGTCGTTGAGTAAGGCTACAGCTGTACCTTCAGGGACGTGCTCATACTCATGGATGAAGTTCGTCAACAAAACTTGCGAGCACTTATTCTGTATTCGAACAAGGCCTCGGGCGATGCAGATGTGTCTTTCGAGCAACAGCGGGATATTTGCCTCGGCAATAACCTCATAGTCTTCGAATGCGTCGCAGGTTACGAGGGTCAATACGCTGCTCCTTGGCGGCACCGTGATGTTCTCGTCGACAATCCTCAAGGCGTTGACAAACGCGTCGTCTGTGCTGCTCCCTGCTAAGGCCTGCGCCGTTGAAAACGTTACCAGCGACTTTTTCAAGTTACCACGGCTCCATTAGCCTGCAGAAAGTCCATTCTTTCTGCAGGTTAATGGAAGTCCAATCTTTGAGGTACGTAAACCCACGAATACTCCCTCGCGCTGTGCATCTTTCTACCGGACTGAGCAGATGGCCTCCTGCAGTGCGAATCTGCGACCCAGTCCACTCGGTAGCAACTTGCTTCAGCTTGCAGGCAAGGTCCATGCTCATAACTGAGGTGTCCGCTCCAGTGTAGATTAACGCTGTCATTTCTTCGTCGTCTACGGTGACGGAAATATTCGACGTTATTACCTCACGTACGATGTTTGACTGCGTCTGTACGTCTGCGTCGTTCTGTTTTCGTCGTTGTCGTCGTAGTGGAGGATCTTGCGCACAGTCGAGGTCAGCGGCCCCAGCTCCGGAGGTTGCTGAACTCAGTTTTCCCGACGCGCCGCGCTAGGCGAGCGGCGTCTGAGAGCGCCGCGAGAGAAGGCATGGCTTGGTAATCGTGACCTGTAACGAGCAGGAGCCGACGAACGGGGCTCGTGCCATTGTTGATCACCATTTGGTTCAGGTCGAGGCATCTCTCCTTTATGCCTCTCTCACTTTCTGTTGATCACCATTGTGACGATTTGCGATGAAACTCTCCATTTCCGGCGGCCGCTCACCAGGTCGTGGACGAGGTGCATTCGGCGAGAATCCTCGGAGCCCCAAATGATGATAAGGACACATTCTGTAGATGAGCCCAGCTTCGCAACAATGATAACAAAGGGGCTTGTAGTCTGCCCCAGACGTCGCTCTTCTAGTTCTTGTTTCGGCGATGTGCGTTGGGCTGCGAGGCCTGAAGCTTACGTCCATTTGCTGATCGGGGTGTACCATGCTATATGCACTTGAGGGTGGTGGACGGCGTACTGCTTCAACGTAACTCATTTCAGGACGTGGTCCCTGCTGTGGTGCCTCGTACTGTTCAGGAACATGGACGGCCTGTCGCACCTCGGCGCACACCATTTCCGCAATGGAAAGTTGTCTCACAGAGGCAGCGGTCCTCTGCATCTTCTGCAGTTCCTCCTTGATGACAGCCCTGATGAGTTCTCGCAAGGCGCCGATGTCATTGCCGAGGGTAACGGCAGAGAGCTCCCTTGAAATCACGGCGTCGCGGTTGTATTGCCTGGCCCGCTGCTGAAGGGCCTTTTCCATGGTGGTGGCTTCACCGTGGAACTCTGCAAGTGTCGTCGGCGGATTTCGAATGAAGCCAGCAAAGATTTCCTCTTTGACGCCGCGTACTAGGTGGCGCAGCTTTTTTCCTTCAGTCATAGAGAGGTCCGCACGTCTGAAGAGCCGATTCATGTCTTCTACGTACGCCGTCACTCGTTCATTCGGGCCTTGAATTCTCGACTCCATTGCGAACTCCGCCCTCTCCTTCCTGTCCGCCCTGGCGAAGGCATTGAGGAACTGACGACGAAATTCTTCCCAAGACGTCAGTGTCGCCTCGGGGTTCTCAAACCATATTTTCTCGGAATCTTCAAGAGCGAAGCAGACGTAGTGAAGCTGACGCTCGTAGGTTCAGTCGTTGAGGTTGGCGACCCCGTCAAAATGGTCAAGCCAGTCGTCGGCGTCCTCTGAAGCACTCCCGTGTAACGCATTCGCGTCCGGGTCTGATTGACGACCACGTGCGATGATGCAGTAGCGGCAGGAGGTGGTTGGTTCATCATTCTACTTCGTTCGAGTAGCAGACCGTGCTGTGGCTGGAGTCCCTGGAGACGTCGGCTGGTCCGTACGTGCACAGGGGTAAGCTCGGCCGAACTACTCTCCGGGCTTAGGTCTGGGGTGCACTCCGGAGATCTTAACATCGACCGTACCACGCACCTCCACCAGAAACGTCACCGAGCTAGTACAGCCAGAATAGTTGACCAGCAACAGATAGGCAAACAACACGTCAGCCTTTAATAATCGCTGGACCTCGGAGAGCGCGCGCTCAACCACGGACTTCGTCGTTCTCGACTCAAGGGGCCAGTGTCACCACGTGCCAACTTAGTTCGCGTCAATATAAGTACTGAGAGTAAATAAATCTGCAATATACAAACTGTGCTCCTGGTTTCTTGTTTCCAACTTTTCTAAGTCAGAACGGCAGCAGGCACCTGGTTTGTTTTTACTGCATTCCCTAGGCTTATAAATCTATGGTTGTCGGATCCAAGACCGTGCTGAAACCTCTTCATACTTAATTTTTGCGTTGGATCAGCCTTTCTTTGCAAGCAAGGTAGCGTAGTGTAAGCTCAAAAGACGATAGATGCTCGAGCCTCCATATGCTTCGTTCAGATCATGTACAGGGATGTACAGTAATGTGGAATGTTGCACAATATTGTATAGAAATGAATAAGAGCACTGGTACAGGCGGTGTACAAATTGAATGAGATCAGACAGCTATATTCCAGCTGTGGTTGAAGGTCCATCTGAAATCGACTGCGTGAGTGAAAACCCAGCAGGACGGGAACGATTGCTCGCAATAGGCTGTGCAAGCGCTGTCGAAACACTGATGCATAAAAGCAACCCAGTGTGGGGAAAATAAAGTTGCATTTGATATTGTACGAGCACAATTATCAAAATACCACGCTTTCATGAGCACTGCCGTTGTTTTAGACATCGTTTAAAACCCTATTTGTCGGAACGGCAAATTGCCTATCTGTGAGAAGCTTCTGTGTTTTCCCTGCTGCTATCCTTTGAAAGTTATCCTGCCGAGTCGACCACAGCGCAGAATTAGCATCCTTTCTAGTTTTTTTATTTATTTTTTTCGGTGGAGGGGAGGAAATGCCGGAGGACTACGGGTGTGTTTCGGCGCTCCCTCCAGTCGAACTTTCATTTTTACAGACTCCTTTCTCAAATTGCAAAAAATTTGCAAGCCTGGCAATGTTTTTGAAGTTCTGTCGATATTATCGACGGTGCATGATGCTGCACTAAAATTCCAAGCGAAATGTTTAGCAACGCGAAGGATGACAATCAATAAAATAGATCGATTTCTTCAGACGAATTTCGAAATAGTTAAAGCTTCGCTGAAGCACATTGCAGAAAATAGCTTTGTTCGCTGAATGAAATAACAAGAAACTATAAAGCATGCCTATAAATGGAAATATAACCACCGCATAGCACAGAACGTACCGATGACGAATGACTGTCCCATCCAGCTGTACGTGTGCTGGGAAACATTGGAGGCGGCAGTCGCAGAACATGGGCTGTACGCAGAAGCACGCCCGGCGTTTTGCGCGTGCCCGCAGATTTCCAGGTGCTGCGTAGCAGCCGCTGTGAGGTCTGCGTGACATTCTTGCGTCTCATCGCGTGCCCGCGGATTTCCAGGTGCTGCGTAGCAGCCGCTGTGAGGTCTGCGTGACATTCTTGCGTCTCATCGCGTGCCCATGAGAGCGCATTTTAAATTAGTAAGCATTCTTATGGTTACACAACGAGAAAACTATCCGACCGTCTATCCGTCCTGCGCGTTAGACGATCGCTTCCAAGATAGAGCCAGCTGTGGAAGAAAACGACGGCGAACGCGCGAGAAACGGCACGAGCGCGTCTCTGTGACCACATGATTAAAGGGCTACCGTAGGCAGAATTTATCATAACCGGCCAACCACGGTGACGAAGGTTCTGTGAGTGCCGAAATGACACGGCTCCTGCGACGGGGTGCAAAAGATGTTCATTTATAACCATGCTTGAGAGCTTATCCAGCACGTTCATTTTTTTTCAGCGGCGCTGTGGCCGATTGTCGTCACCCTCACTCACCCCCCGCCTCGTAGGCTTTCAGTGAGGTGCATCTAGCTACTTTGACGATGCGTCCCTATTAGCGTGTAAATCCACTTAAATCCTACAGAAGCAATCTCTCATTACCAAGATCATGACCGAGAAACGTGGTTGGCCAATAGAAGTGGCGACTGCAGAGATGCTCGGCTTGATGCTGGAAAGCGGTAACTCACTGCTGAGTGAATTGTGGCCCAGGTTGACATATCTATTCGTTGCGAGCCAGTGCACTTAGTGCACAAGCTTTCTCACTTCGAGAAGGAGCGAAGGAGATAGTCGACAACCAGTGTGTGAGGCGGCCAGGATGCCTGAGGACCACGGCGTCCTGCGCTAAAGCAAGCATACTTTACCGCCAGGCGAGATGGAAACAACATCTGAGAATTTTCCTCCGGCAACAGCGCTTAATGACCCTTGAGACAATGATAGGATCTACCTCTCCTACATGCTCTATGTACTGTCTGTATAGCGCCCCTGCCACGCTGCTCATCAGCGCAGCAGCGTTCCTTTCCACTCTACCGAGAGTGGTCTGCTCCGCTAATCAGTAGCGTCTCGTTCAGCACGAATAGTCCCACGGATATCGGCATAGCGTCAGGGAACGTATCCCGCCCCCACGTGCCTAACGGCAGGTCCCGTGTGAGGGAAGGGACGACACAATCCACTTCTTTTTCCATTTGCTTATGGTGTTTTAACGTTTCCTTTGCATAATGCGTGCTGTAACTAAGAACGGAAACATACGAGAGAGCATAGAGACAGATTTCAGCGCTCTTCATCACTTTATTGCTATGATGAAGAACACTCTGAGTTGTTGTTCGAAAGCACAACCCTCTTGTTTCTTTACAGTTTTAAAAACCATGACCGTTTAATTAGCAAGCAGCTAAATGCTCTAAATTCCCCTTATTTATATACACCTGTGTTTTCCCCTTTTATTGCAATGCGTGAGCATTCGTACCGTAATTCCCTCACTTTCCAGGGGCCAACCATCTATTCTCTATCTATGTTTGTATCTTAGTATTTAACCGTTTTCCCGACTACTTGCGTCACTATGTCGTTCTCGATCGAATGGGTAGCGCACCGATCTGCTGTGCTGAGTAAACAGGGTTCGAGACCAACCGTCGGACCAACTTCGTTCACTGAGTATCTGTCAATGTGTACATATCTGCCGCTCCTCACCGAGCCTCTTTCACACCGCCATGAGTGACTGCAGATGCGGAACTGGGTAGGTATCGGTGTTCGAATATAACTCTTTGATGCCGACTTGGAGCGCAGGGTATGTGTGCTAGTCTTCAATATACCTCTTTCATGCCAACTTTGGTCAATGGCTTTGTGCTAGTAGGTTTGTGTTGCTCTTCAATGAAAGTCGTTGAAGCCAACTATGGTACCTGGGCATGTGCCAATGGAAATGTGCCGTTTTATAATTATGAGAAGGTCACCGTAATTAATCCTATGTTGAGCGGATGCAACCCGCGTAACAAGGGCGGTCCAAGGACAGAATCACGGCGCTTTAGCAGGCTGTGACAGAAAGCACTGGGTATGTGCCACATTTGAATGACGTATTGTACGCCAATGCTTTAGCCAACTGTGTCATAATTGCATTGGAATTGTGCCACTCTTCAATGAACCTACAAATGTAGTGCCCATATGTTAAAGTGATACAATTGCGCAAACACAAGTAAACACAGATCTACAACAGGAACTTATCTGGTATCAGAAACGCTGCGAGGCGAAAAGGTGCAGCGACTTCCGATGCTACTCGACGAGTGAACCGAACTCTTCTTCCATGGTGGAAACTGCATTGACGGTGCGGTCCGCTTTAAAAGCCTAATGGTTCCCAGCATTATTATTTTCTACTCCGTCGTTGTAAGGTAGCGATGAGATGACGGTGACGGTAAAGTAGCGATGACGGTGAGGAGCAAATGGCAACTACACGCCCCCCAGACGGCGCAGCGTGGGCGAGCATATTCATAAGGACCTTTGTGGGCTAAGCAAACCGGAAGGATCTGCGAAAAAAAAGTTCTGCAAATAAAACGAAGCCCCAGCATTCAAGCATACGGGGCCTATAGTTACAGTACCGAAACATTTGTTGTTGTGATGTATCCCTAACGCCGCCATCCGACTGCGTGTTCGCACCGACGGCCTGGTCATGCAGCTGTTTCGCGTCTCCGACTGGGGTGGAGTTTCACTCTTTAAAAAAATAAAAATAAGAAAAAAAATAAGCGGCGTTTAGCAAAGCCAAGGCTGCAAGATATGGCTACGCATGTGCCTGCACAAGGCGAATATAATTGGTATGTCAGCTATGAGGGCCCCATTTGCGTATTGAAGCAATAAAACGACAGCCATCGACCAAAAGAAAAGCCCAAAAATTAAAAATATATTAAAAGACGTTCGGGCTTCGCTACGGAAGCCTTGAACACAGTGGGCCCATTGGGATCAAGGGTAGCGAAGCCGAAACGTCTTTTATTCAATTTAAAATTTTTTAAGCTTTTCTTTTGGTCGATGTCTGTCGTTATATTGCTTCATATTTCATCCCGACCAGACGGGCTTCCATCGAACCCTCGACTTCATTTGCGTATTGTTGCGCAAAGACGGACACCTAGGACGCTACAGGCTTCGGTAGCAGGCAACAAAATTAGGACGAAAACATTTAGATATTCTCGCCTTCCTCATTGTCCGAGGCGGAAGTAACTTCCACAGAGCTAGAAGGAGCTTCTCATGCAGATCATTACAGTGCCATGTGCTTTTTATGCCTGTTGCTGTCGCACACTCTAAAACGACGTCCTAGGTCTAGGCTACGACAGCGCCTTTTCTTGCGGCAAAAATTCCACCAAATGGTGAGCGCATGCGCATAAGTACTGAACCGTTTGCAATATATCAAATAACACCTCTAGTCATCTAGCACATCACGTGCAAGTAACGCACCAATCACTGACTCGAATGAAGTAGAAAAGTCAGAGTAAGAGCGAATGTGAGGAGGACGGCGCAAAGAACAGAATTAACACAATGAACAATCAGTGTCGCCACCTCGTAAACTTGTTTTATCCGGGGGCCTTATGAAAGAAGTGCGAGAGAGGAGCTCGAGTGTCGCATGACGCATTTCTAAGCGTTCGCACGCACCGACATGTCATGCATTTCAGCGGCGGCGGCGCCTCCTGGCGCCGAGTGTTCTTAAGTAATAGCGAAAGAGGAATCTCGCTGCAGTACAAGCCTCGTACTTGTTTCATCGGTGGCAATACATTGTGTCGATATATTGATTCAATGCTGAACGCATTACAGTCGACATTCATCGTTGTATAGGAAGTCCTTTACACCAGACGTTACGGAAACAAGCTTTGCTTTGTTCATTGCACTATATGCCAGGACATGGACAGGCACTCTGCCAAGCTAATGTTGTAGTAGATTTTCGTTCCGGTTTAAGCTTAGCTTTTAAAACCGATTATCCTTCCGAGAAGTTCACGCAGTTTGCGGTATGACTGAGGTTTTAGTGCCGTACTCCTCCTACCCAAAGGACATAAAGTTGAATGATTGATTGATATGCATTGTGACGTGCCGTTGTGGCCGTCGGTTTCTATGGGTTCCGGGGCCGCGTAAAACGCATCCAGACACAGTGGAGACCAGGAAGGGACGGCCCGACCCTTCTTCTTTATTGCTCGAGCCCCTCGCGAGCGCAAGCTTGGCGCCAGTTCAAAAAATTCTGCCACTTCAAAAATTCTGCAGTTAGCGGCAGACGACACTGTGTGACAAAATGTCCGCTTCTAAAGCAGTTCTAGCATAGTTTACGAATCCTGGAGGTATTCTCTTGAGATCTGTTTAAAACACGTGGTGAATAATAAGTCGGATTCCTCGGAGGCGGCTTAACGTTTGCATGTTCCCTTTGAGGTAGGTTTTTCTGTGGTAGCGGATTTTTTGAGGAGCCGCTTGACTCTATGCTCTCCTTGCGCTGACGATTCCGCCTAGACTTCCGAGACGAACGCTTTACGAAAACGGGGCGTTCCGCGGTCTGCGGTGTGGGAGGTTCAACCGCAACCAGAACTTTACCGTTTTCCTCGGAATTGTGCATCTGGTCAAAGCGCAGAAAAGAGTCTATCATGTCATTT
Source organism: Dermacentor silvarum (assembly GCF_013339745.2). Classification (NCBI taxonomy): domain Eukaryota; kingdom Metazoa; phylum Arthropoda; class Arachnida; order Ixodida; family Ixodidae; genus Dermacentor; species Dermacentor silvarum. The sequence goes on from NC_051156.1 coordinate 38,092,631, forward strand.
AGTTTCTCAAAGTTCTTGTCAAAGAACTGTTTCTTGGCCTTGTCTGAAAGAGTAGCCATGATGACCTGACATTTCTCCATTGGCAATACTGGATAATTACATTGTTCCATGAGGTCCAACTTGCGGTAAGCGAGGTCTGTACACGACTCTCCAGCTCGCTGTGTATCTCCGAACATTCGCTGCTTAGAGGTTACATCACAATCTATGTTGTAACGGCGACGGAACGCTGCCTTCACATCAGCCCAAGTAGCGATATTGGCCATGTTTGCGTGGTGGAGCATCCATGTGAAATCCTCAGCTGGGAGCCTGGAGATAATGAAGGGTATCGCGACCTCTTCATGAACGCCGAAGGTTCTGAACCTAAAATCAACTTGAAGAAACCAAGCGGTGACATCTTTGCCAAGATGCGGTAAGGAGCTAGCCGCGAAACTTGAAAGTCGGTCGCGAACTTCGCCCGAGCTGTTAGAGATGCATAAAGTAACTTCGTCTTTAGCGTTGCGGCGTTGGTTTCCCGAGCAGCGTTGAAGATTTATCGACGCAGCGCTCGTCTCCGTACGCTGGCAGGATTCGGCGTCCGAGTCCACGCGTTTTCGACTCCAAGCGCTCGATTGCGTTCCACAATCGGAGCAAGTAAGTTGCAAAAGAAGTCGTGACTTGCCTGCAACTGCGGGTCAAGATGTGGTTTTGGTGCGTCGACTTCTTTGGCGGTGTCGTGTCCATCCGAAAACATTATTTTCAGTCCTTCCAATTCGCGCCGGAGCTCATTCACTTCGGTTCTTAGGGCACCTGCTTCGGACACAGCTGTTCTGTAGGCTTCCACCCGGGCGGCGTCATCCAACTGTTCGAACACATCGATGGAACACTGGGTGGTCGCCATGTTGGGATTACGGAGCCGACGCTGTCCTGAAGTCAGTGGTTCGACCAAAGGAACGCGCAGCGAGCGACGACCCCACATCAAAAAGGAATAAACGTCTTCATAGCTCACCCCGATTGGGCGCAAAATGTGACGTGCCGTTGTGCCCGTCGGTTTCTATGGGTTCCGGGGCAGCGTAACACGCATCGAGACACAGCGGAGACGAGGAAGGGACTTGCCGATCCTTCTTCTTTATTTCTCGAGCCCCTTGCGAGCGCGAGCTCGGCGCCGATCTTTGTTGATTTCTCGGCGTCAAGGCGCAAGACACGTACGCACCAAGCATAGTCTGCTTTCGCTAGTGACATGCATGTATGTGTGTTTGTTTCTATGTAGGTACGGTTGTATCCAACCTCTTTCACCCAGTGACCTCAGTTGTTTATCAGCTAGAGCCACTACCTATGTGGTGTCTTCTGTCTAACCTAGCAGACATGGGCCACTGCACTGCGGGTGTGTCCTGTAAGAAGCAGCCGCCAATTTACTGGTCAGGGTTTATCATTTTTGACAAGCTATAAAGACGTTTCTATCGCCCTGCACAAGCAGGAAACGAGAGACCCACAAATACCACATAAAAAAAGAAATAGAGCGGGATAATAAAGCGACTATATTGACTTCCATGTCCAGGACAGCATGATCCAAAAATGCCTAAAAATGACAACCTGCCGTCATTTTGTCAGTCGAATGCTTGTAAGTGAATCTGCAAATATATTTCCTGTTATTAAACCTAATATTTCTTGCTGTGCTCTCGAATAGACAACTCGCGTCTGGCTGCTGTTTGGCTTAGTAGAGGACTTGGGTCACTTGGTCTGTTCCCGAACGAATGAAAACTTCGGCACTGTGTATGTGGCGACGTTTAGATGAACCCGACGCCAGCCGGTCGAGTCCGAAATCTGGTTGACCGAGTCCGACGTAACCGGCTTTCCATGAACTCCTTTCTGACAAGCCTCGACAAAAACGGTACACAGCGTCGAGCCGACACACCAACGCGTTCGAAGTGAGAGTCCGGTTTCGGCTGCCATCTGCAACAGCTCTTTTTCATGGGTCGTATATTTAAGATGAGGCTGCAGTGCACAATGCTAGTCCTTGGCTTTTCCTGATATTATACCCAGTTCCCACGCATAAATTGCGATGTCACAGTGGTCCCGCGCGGGTCTTGGCGCTGGCGATCCTTACCCGTCCGAGTTTTCATGTATGCTGCAAACGGGTCTGGCTAGGTCAACGTGCCCCATGTGGTCGGGCTGAGTGAGCGCGACTCGACGCTCTTTCAGCCCTACCGGCTAGCATTTACATGAATTCGGGAGGCATATTCCAGCTCGAAAAGCCGACTTGGCTCGGTTCTGTCGCGCTAATCCAAACGCCCTGTGTGATAATATTTGCACATTCTCTTCCAACCCCCCAGATTTGATGTACCAAGAAGACAGAAGGGGTATGCAGCCTCAAATATATTAGACATACAGCGCCCCATCCGCGTTTCATACATGACGGGCAGTATAGGTATCATGCATGATGCCACTCCACGTGCCCCGTTCGTTGAGCTCTCTTACCGTCTTCGTGCATGCCCAAAGAAGCGGATTACCATTCTGGAGCGTCACAAACGCAAGCACAGCCGACAGGCGGTGGAGCCTGCGGAGGCCCGCCGTCTCTTGAGTGACGGCGAAGTGGTGGCGAATAACTCTCTACAGTGACAGCAAAGATAACAGACGTGCCGAGTGGAAGTGCCTTCTCAGCGCAGCGATGCTTTATTTGATTTTTCGCTCATTTGATTGTAGTGTTAGGTTAACGGGGCGTCAAATAGATGAAAGCGACACTCGATGTGTAAACAAAAACTATTTAAAGACATGACCAACATGGCTGAACACTAGCAACATCTTAGTCATTATCGTCTTCTCCCTTAATCCAAATAGGTGGCTCGTAACATCTAACCTCCCCGGCAGTCGGAGCATCGTTTCAGTGCAGATAAATTACACAAGGAGGAGGCGGCGGCAAAGTACGGTTCCAACCGGGATACGTGCACGACGCCACGCGATAATAGGGTAGGAGAAGACGCCATTTGTGTTCCCGTACATAATTAACAACATAGAAATAAAACGTTCCAGTAAATTAATTATTTAGGAATTACGATTTCTCATGACATGAACTGGAGTGATCATGTACAAAATGTATGTGGAACAGCCCAACGAAAACTCGGATTCCTACAGCAAAAACTAAAAGATGCACAACCGGATGTCAGACTAAAAGTATATAAATCAATAGTCATAATCTTTCTGGTGTTTTACGTGCCAAAACCAGTTCTGATTATGAGGAACGCCGTAGTGGACGGCTCCGGATTAATTTTGAACACCTGGGGTTCTTTAACGTGCACTACAACGCAAGCACACGGGCGTTTTTGCATTTCGCCTCCATCGAAATGCGGCCGCCGCGGCTGGGATTCGATCCCGCGACCTCGTGCTCAGCAGCGCAACGCGATAGCTGACTGAGCCACCCCGGCGGGTGTAAATCAATAGTAAGGCCAACTCTGGAATACGCAAGTAGAATTTGGGATAGGAAATCAGAAATATCTAATTGACAGACTTGAGCGTGTTCAGAGAATGGCAGTGAGGTTTGTATTTTCCTGTTACCGAAGAACGCAGTCCGTAGCAGAACTTCTTGCACATGCAGAGCTACCAACTTTGGCTGTTCGGAGGAAAATTGCTAAGGTCAAGAATCTGTACTAGCTTTATCACAATGCATGCAACTTGGATTCCGGTTTATAGTTGCGGCCTCCCGGTAGACGATCATCTTGTACTAACCATCCATTTGCAGTTATGTTCTACGTGCCGAGAGTCGACTCCTATAAATATTCGTTTCTGGATAAAACAATTACAGAATGGAATAACCTTGGCCGACGCGTATTTCAGTGTTCACTAGAAACTTTTGAAAAAGAGCTGGAACTGTGCTGTATTGATTGAATGTACCCTACCCACCCTGTAACTGTCCGTAAGGGAAAACAGTATTCGAAAATAAATAAATAAATAAACGTCACTAAATTGCCATAAAATCTTGTAATTCCCGGTGTAACGCGACAAAAGCTTTTCTGGAAGGCCTACACGACGAGTAGGAGTCCAAAGAAGTAGAAGAGATCCCGGAGAAAAGCAGTGGTGTCGGTGGCTGCGGTCATAGGTGTCATATCGATTATTTTTCATGCTTTTCAGTTTCTTGGTCTTTTTTGGTTAGATACAAGTAGATAACGTATAATAGTATTTTAATGCGAAAGCCTTACATGGATCATTGCAATGGCTCATACCCGAAAATTTACGGGGGAAAATACCTAGAACTTTCTGATAATGCGAAGGTAAAAGCCTAGTTGGACCTTCTGTCCATCTGCTGTTGAACTTTCTGATTAACGCCATTCATAGCAGCTTCCTTTAAATGCCGACAAGCTCGAAATGCCGACAGGCGGCATTTATAGTGGCTTTAGGCTCTACCCCCGTGGCGTACTTTCTCGGTCTTTCGCGCCCGCGACTAGGGCCTGGTGTGTCGTCGACCATAGCGATGTGGAATGAAGCTCTGGACCCACGCGGCGACGTATTCAAGGCACGCGAGCGCGATGCGAGCGTGCTGCCACAGTTTCCAGAGCATTCTACGGGCGCCGCCTCTGACATTTTCCTCCTAGTTCCCCAACCCCGCCGCCGCGGCGCTTGCCCTCAAAGCCCCTACTGCGCTACTGCAGACATTTCCCTCCTTCCCACTGCCCCTGCTGCCCTTTCCCTCGACGCACTCCCTCACCACCGATGACATTTCCCCCTCCTTCCCAGCGCCGCTGTTATCCTTTCCCTCAACGGCTTCCGGTGCCGCTGATGACTTTGTCCCTTTTACTACCCAGCGCCGCCGCGGCCCTTTCCCTCAACTCTCCTATGGCGGTACGTCGCCCACATCAGAACCCTCCTTCGGCACTGCTGTTTCCCTACCCTGGCACCCTGCATTTTTCTGTACCTCACTACGGGATCTCGAAAATGGGATCAGAGGCTTTCGTCTTAAAAAAGCAGCAAGTAGTCCAGTGACACAAAAAGGGCCGACAATTGGCAAACAAGCATGCTCAGCTCGGAGCCGACGATTCGAGAAACACGTTAAAGGGGCCCTGACCCACTTTTTGTCTAAAGTGGAGAAAAACATTTGAGGTGAAAAGTTATTTCAGAAATACTTTGCCGCAAAAAGTACTTCAATGCGTTCAGCAAAAGCGGAGTTATTGGCAATCAAACACAACCTCCGCTATGCTCCCCCTCCCTTCTTCAATGCCTTGCACTGCGAAGGCTACGGTGGAGTGAGGCGGGGCCACAACGCTCCGCCTTCAAAACGTCACCGCGGCGCGCAGTTCAAGTTTCCGATTTTGGTGTCTACGCTGCGCTAAACGTAAGCTAAACGCGGTTGTCTTCAGAGAGCCGCACCCCGCGGTGGTCGCGGTCTAACCGACCGCAGCGACGAATAGCAGTCGCGTATTGGAATGTGCTTTATTGCACACAGAAGACAGTGGGGATCATGGCTCTGTTCAAACGAGGGCGTTTGAGAGAACAGTGACTTCGTGCTACGCTTGCGAGCTCCACGCTGTTGTATCGGCGTGGCTGCCATAGACGCCACGCCAGGCACGCTGGAACACAGGGGCACGCCGGGACCGTAACGATCTTGGTGACAACCTTTGTCGTTGAAGCCGCCTCGGTGGGTGCCGACACCTCTGACGCCATCGCGGATAAAGCCAAGCGTCGGCCGCTACGGAGCTCCGTTGTACCGTGTGGGTACCCCGCACCTCCACCAAAATGCCACGGGGTTGAGAGTAGCCAAAAGGGATGGGAAATTGTATTTAGAAGATATATACAGAGAGAAACGGCTGCAGACAAGATGGCAGTACAACACGAACGCTACTGCGATCGTCGGCTTCACCGTCTTTCTCGCGCTTTCTTCATGCTGGGCAGGGTGCGTAATTCAGTGCGCGGGAATAGCGCGTAACAATGTGTAGAAAATGTATCTGATCACTCTCCTCTTTTAGGCAGAGCAGGGAATGTAAACAACCTTATACAATTTTTTACAATGGGCACATATACACTTTATATGTGTTGTAGTGTCCCATTATTTCTCTCCCCCTGCGAAAAATAGTAGCACTTGTTACTTATGCACTGGTTATTTTTTATTCAAGCATCACCGCACACTTTCTTGGAATGCAAAATATGACAAAGATACATACAATGGCTAATGTAGCCAGTAAAGATAAAAGACAGTGAAACCTTATCTCACAGTCATGAACATGAAATACAAAATGTAACACACTAAAATTGATAAACACTGCAGACATCAGGGAACGAAATCTCTTAAATGTTGTGGTGTCTTCCGGCGTCTCTTTGGCCGCCGAAGTAACTGAGTCGTACTAGATGTGGGCTCAGTGCCCTGCATTGGAGCCACTGATTATTCAAAGCTAGTATGCGGGCTTTCCTTCCCAGTTACAAACCTGCCAGACGAAGCTGGAGGCGGATACACTGACTTAGAAATCGAGCATTTACGCTCGCTGGTTGTTCGCCAGCCAAAGCTGGAGGCGAAGACAATGACTTACTCTTTGAGCTCTCAGGCTCGCTAAAGCGCCCCCTCCCAGACGAATCAGTGGACGAATAAGCTGCAAAAGAGTCGGACGACTCAATGACAAGCTCCTCGGGAACTGGGAGCGAACTTTCATCTATAAGTGCATGGAAGCACAAAGGCTCAGAACTATGTCTGTTGTCGTTAGATAGGAACTCTGCATGACGACTGGGCACATCAGTCGTTTGTTGAAATGGTGCCTGTATTGGACCCCTTGGTCCCGTTACGCCCCTATTAGGCGAAATTAAAGCATTATTTTGGCTGGGCACCACAGCCGGGCATTGAATTGGTGCCTGGACAGAAGTAGATTCTGTAATACGTTCTGCAGTTTATGCTGCGAGCATTGTACCTGGACTGCGCAGCATTAGTTAGCGTTTGCTGATGTCCCTTATCACGTTGCTGCTGAAGACGATTTCACTGCTGGAACAGGAATAGCTATAGCAGCATCTGACTGCTGGAAAATAGTACTAGTAGGGATATGTGCTTTAGCGGTTGTAAAAAAAATTTAGTTGTATAGGCTCAACACGTAAGTTAACTGATTGTTGACAGTTCACCTGAATTGTCTGTGAAGCTTGTCGTCGCGACGTTCGATTTTGGGAGATGCCCGTTGGCGTTGAAGTAGGGCGGAGTACAGTCGCATGGTCCACTGCACTGTGCAAGTCCGCTGAAGCAGGAGGCTCTACCACTCTGCAGTGGTTCACACTTGCTGGCGGTAACGTGGAACAGGGGTTGGCCTGTGGAGTAGTTGTAAAAACCGCCGCAAGTTCACGAGAGTCCACCGCGACGTAAAGTCAGAGACCAGTGGCCTGGGCGAGACCTCGGTCAAGGACAATGTTCCGCCGTCAATTACAATTTCAATGCCTTGATGGCATCAAGGCGGAGAAGTGATGAGCCTCTTTCAGTCACATAGAAGTGGACAGGTGTTGACTTGCCTTGAAAGTATACTGCTGCCCTAAAGGATCCCAAAATCTTGACAACTTGTTGCGAGTAGTTCTGGAGAACCAGATGGGACGGCCGAAGCGGGATGTGTGCAAAGTACTGTTGGTAGTCTCGAAGATGCATAAATGACACCACCGCTCCGGTGTCAATCCTGAATGACAGTACCACGTCGCTGACTTCAACGGGGACGCGTATGAGGGTCAGGGCGCCGACAGCGTCTTTAATATTCAGAATAGTCGCATTATGAGTGACCGCGCTGGCCTGCGTCTCAAACGCGTCAACGAATCTTGGTGCGTCTCCAGAAGAACGGCACATTTGAAAGAAATGGTCTTTATTTCTGGAAGTCTGACAGAACCTGCGGCATGCCGAGCAACCAGGAAAATTTACCCAATGACGCGGCGACCCGCAACGAAAGCAGGCGCCGGCTCGAGTCGACGACGCGGAGGGAGAGAAGGCGCCCGGTTAACTTCTTCCCTGACGGGTAGGCCCACCTCCTCGCTCCCACTGTCCGCCATCTTGAGCTCTGCTCGGAGGGGGGGGGGGGTGAGCTCGTATCGCTGGCCGCCATCTTGACCCGGCTGGGGAGGGAGGCAGGTCCAGTAGCCGCAATCTTGCCCTTGACCCGGCTTGGGAGGAAGGCCTCCATCTTGCCTGTCGCGTCGCAGTCGGCGCTCATCGAGCCGGCTATGTTGTGGTGCTTGTCGATGCGTAACCGCGTCTACATGTAGAACGCTTAGCTGTTGCATTATTTGTCGGTATACTCTTCCTTCTTGGCAACGTCCATGGCCATTTGGAATGTAAAGTCGTTGCCCATTTGTCTGAATCTTCTGCGTAACGGTTTTGACAACAATCCTCCGAGAATTTGATCTCTTAGCATAATTTCAGTTGTTAATCCAAATCCGTCCGCGTTTGCTAGCCTGCAGAAGTTTTTAAGGAAATCCATGGTTGATTCCACTGTACCCTGGAGCCTCCTCTTGAACTGAAGTCGTGTAGTTACTTTGTCTTCTTCTGGTGCAAAACACCTGCTGAGTACCGCCAGCGCCTCTTCGTATACATCAGCGGCCTCGGCGTCGCTGGTTCCCCTGTCAGCGCCAGCCTGCGTCTGGTGGGGGGACGCCGACGCCAGCCGAGGCGACAAGACGCACCTCGCCACGGCTCCGCGATTTTCGCCCAAAATACCCGATCTATCGGATATATTACTTACATCAACTCTTCTGACGGATGCGACCAGTGTTCCGGCACCCCATGGACATCATGTAGGGTAAGCCGGAGCAGTGTACTCTCGTTTCTGAAGCTTTTTCTTGGATCTGCGACACGACGGCCTCGCTATCCCTAACTGCCGGAGCCTCGCCGGCGACTGGGGCAAACGCGACTGGGCGTTCCGGCGTCATGGACGAAGAAGCGACTATGGAGCTGTTACAAGACCAGCTTGAAGAAAAGAACGTGACTCCTGTGGGCTCTCCGCCGTGCGATCTCCTCATCGAGAAGTATAACGGCGCCGGCGTGGTCGGCACTCCACGCCGAAACGACTGCATGACCCCGGCGATCCGAAGATTCCGCAGCATGGAAGTCGTAGTGGATGGGGAAACCATCACCGACGAAGAACTGAACGACGGCACTTGGACCGCTCTCGACAAGCAGCGGCGATATGCCCGACGCAAGACTGACACCGAGACGCAGCCAGCTGCCGAAGAGAACAAAGGGGCGCCAAGTGGAACGCCAAGCAGCCCACCGAGATATCGCGCTCGCCCGTCCGTCGTTACCGAAGAGAAGACCCCTACCGAAGCTCCCGGCCGAAGATTACAAGATCATCATTCGCCCACAGTGCGCGATCAACCTGCCATCTTACGGCCCAGCCAAGATTCTGCGTACAGTGTGTGCCGCCGCCCAAGCTAACCTGGATGAATCGGTGAAAGAAGATCAAGTCAGAGTACACCCTACTAGCAACACTGCGCTGATCAGCACCCCATCCAGGGTAAGAGCTGAAGCTTATTGTAACATCAAATGCCTTAAAGTTGAGCAACAGGAATGTGCCGTTTCAACATACGCACCGGCCCCAGAAAATTCAGGGAAAGGCGTTATCTATTACGCTTACTCAGACGAGACTGACGCCGACATATTCAAGGAAATATGCACGAGAAATCCAGGATTGGACATCGTTGGAGCAAGAAGGATAGGATCCTCTCGCCATATTGTGGTGACCTTTGCCGGGCAAGCATTACCCAAGCACGTCCACTTTTGGGCCTCAGCCTTTATTGTGCATCCATTCCGCGAACGGATTGAAGCCTGCTTTAACTGTCGACGCCGTCACGGGGAGCTGAGGCAGCGTGGAAGGCGCGTTGCATCATCTGCCGCGGCGGTCACCCTACCGGCGCTCCCAGCTGCCGTTATCGCTTCTATGCACCTGTGCAGCGCAAAAAATCAGCTGAAGAGGGAAAAAAGGAAGCGCGACCACGTCCCCGACAGCAGGGCCACCGGCCAGCGGCGCACAGAGCGCATCTGGCGCCGGCACAGGGAGCGGAACGAGCTACCGAGACACCGTGCGGCACAGCCGCCCTTCCGTGCGCTCTGATCAGCGCGAAGCTTCAAATAGCAGGAGTGGCAGCAGGCAGCGCAGCCAGAGCAGCAGCCAGCCTCGCAACCGCTCCAACTCCGAACAACGCAATGACCAGGCGGTATCGAGGAAGGTCGCCTGGTCAGCCAATCCCGAGCCCAAGCCCACGCCCACACGACCTCCACAGGACGCGAACCAGGTGAGGGAGCTCGCTGAAGAGATTAAAGCACTAAGACAACAGCTAGAGGCAGCCAATGCCAAAATCAGGGCCCTAGAAAGTAGGCAGCCAATTGGAGGCAACCCTATGACGCCGGCTGCACGCGAAATAGTGGCCTGTGTTCGTAGAGATGAGCTTGAATCGATGAAGGCAGAACCGACAAAAAAACGCAAAGCGTCAGTGCGGGACACACCCAAGGAGTCCGAAGCCTCAAACCCTACGGACAGAGTAGATAAATTAGAAAGAGCAATTGCTCAGCTAGCTGAGACAGTCTCCAATCACACAAAATCCACCGCAGAATTTCAGCAGATGGTGGCCCACGAGCTTACCAGGATAGGGGCTTTATATAGAGCCGAATGTACCCAGGGTCTTACACAAGCCCCGGAACCCGAACAACTTGCCACCACAACCACCAAAGTGCTCAACACTAAGGGCTTCAAAATGACATCTGTACTGCCGGTAAGGGCAGAACCATACACGAAGAAAGATGGCTGAAACCATTAAGATTATACAATGGAACTGCAGATCCTTTAAGCAAAAGCGTGCAGCACTGCAATTCCAACTCGCTACCTTTGATCCCAAGGTAGATGTTGTAGCCTTACAGGAAACAGGCACGCAAGTCAAAATTACTGGGTATACCACGTTCTATGAATTAACTGAAGCCGACAACAGACCTTCTACGGCAGTTGCGATACAACGCAACCTTACGGCAATGCAAATTGATCTGGAGGAAGACAACATTCCTTACACTTTTGTACAGCTGCTGCCTAGAAAAAGGGAACACAGATGTGTATTCATTCTTAACTTGTACAGCTCCCCGAAAGATAAAAGCAACAGAGTTATTGCCCTCCTGAAAAAAGCCTCTAAAGCCGCAGAGAAGGAACAACTCGTTGTTGTAGGAGAATTTAACGCTTCGCACACAGTCTGGGGATATCAAAACTGCACTAGGAAAGGCAATGCTCTATATTCAGTGACAAGTGACTTAGAACTTACACTCATCACCGACCCAGATAGGCCCTCGCGTATCGGTAACAGTGTATGCCGAAATACCACACCCGACTTATGGTTCGTCAGAAATGCCAATGGGGCTCTTTGGGATAACAGCGAAACTAGTCTTGGGAGCGATCACTATCTCGTTCTTATCACTATCTCTTCCAAAGGGCACAAAAGGAAAATGAAGCTAACTCCAAGCACCAAATGGGATGTATTCCGATACGTAAGAAACCGCAAACATCTCACCGATATAGCAGACCTCACTGCGTGGACGAATGAGCTTATCCAGGATGTGGACAATGCCACAACCATGGCACCGATAGAAGAGGAAGGCCCCGTGCCGGACTCGAAACTCGTAGGTCTATGGGAAAAGCATAAAGACCTTCAGAAGAGATGGCTAAAGAAAAAGATCAACCACACGCTGCGCCGCGAACTCGCCGCCCTAGAGAAAGAGATTCAGGACTACTCTAGCGAGCTCAGTACTATGCAATGGAACCAATTATGTGACAGCATGAATGGCCAGTTCAGCAAAAAGAACCCCTGGACCCTCCTTAAACACATGCTAGATCCACAACACTCTAAAAGTGCTGCTCCTCAAAGGATTCAGAAAATCGTACACAGTTTCCCGGGAACAGACTCTGATCTCGTCAACCTCTTGACCATGCAATATCTTAATACAGAACGGGAGCCGGGTGCATATATAGAGTACAGAGGAGATGAAAACAGAACATTAGACGAAGATATCACTGAGGCCGAAGTACGCGCTGCTTTAAACTGCCTACGCACGACATCACCAGCCGGTAAAGATAACACCACCAACAAAATGCTAAGGAATCTAGATAACCCTACCATAACAATGATCACCAATCTCTTTAATCGGCACTGGCAAAACTGTACACTCCCGCAAGAGTGGAAGGATGCTAGGGTGGTCTTCATTCCTAAACCACGCAAGTCACTCAGTCTAGAGAGCCTCCGGCCGATATCCCTTACCTCTTGTCTTGGTAAGGCTATGAAGCACGTGGTTCTCAATAGGCTGGTTGACAATGCCGAAACCAGCCACCTATTCCCGGAGACAGTGATAGGCTTTCGACCTAAACTGTCTACCCAAGACATACTGTGGCAGGTACAAAATGATATCCTTAACCCAGCGCCTATACGCGCAACTCGAACAGTGTTAGCATTAGAGATACACAAAGCGTTTGACAATGTCTCACATCGAGCCATTCTAGAAAACGTATCCAACATGAACGTAGGTAAGAGAACATACACCTATATTACCACATTCCTCAAGGCGCGTACTGCCACCCTAAACATAGGAGATATTGAAAGCAAAACCATAGAGCTCGGCACTAGAGGTACACCACAGGGAGCCATACTTTCTCCCTTCCTCTTTAATACCACCATGAGAGGCTTATCCCGGCAGCTCAACGAGATTCCTCATATCAGGCACGCCATCTACGCCGATGACGTAACGATCTGGACGTGCACTGGCTCAGATGGAGAAATTTCAGAATCCCTGCAGGCAGCAGCTGACGCAGTGCAGAAACACGCTCGCAAAAATGGCCTCAGCTGTTCACCGAAAAAATCAGAACTGCTTATAGTCCGGAACAAAACTCCTGCAAACCCGGCTGCCAGTATGACTGCACACATTCAGGTGCAGGTAGCTGGACAACCGGTCCCGTCCGCTTCCTAAAATCAGAGTGTTAGGATTGTGGATTCAGCAAAACACGCACAACCAAGAAGCCATAACACGTCTCCAAACTACAGCTGGGCAACTACAGAACCTTCTCAGGAGGGTCTCCAACCGACGGCACAGATTTAAGGAGAAAGATGCCTGCAGACTAATCCAAGCTTTTTTTCTGAGCCGAGTGGCGTAAGTCTGCCCTTACATACATCTCAGGAAGAGGGACTTGGAACGGATTAACGGTCTAATCCGAACTTTATTCAAACAGGCTCTTGGGCTACCAAAATTGACTAGTACGAAGGCACTCTTGAGTCTAGGGATGCATAACAACGTTGAGGAAATCACAGAGGCCCACAAATGGGCTCAAACAGTTCGATTATCCGGCACACACGCGGGACAGCGGATCCTGGACACCTTGGGGTATCGCCCTGCCTTAGACATCCCGCAACGACACCGGATACCTAACACTATCCGGACCAAGATCATTATCCCCCCGCTTCCCAAAAACATGAGTACTGAAAACAATGGTAGACGCAAAGCTAGGGCGGCGGCACTCTGGCAATGCTACAAAAACCAACCCGCCATATACGTGGATGCTGCTCGCACCAGTGATGGTCGACACGCCATAGCCGTCACTACTGGCGACGGACGCACCATCAGCTGTGCGACGGTAAACCCATCCTCCATTGTAGAGGCGGAAGAGGCCGCCATCGCCATCGGCACTTCCATCCCGGGCACCAAGATTATTATATCCGACTCAAAAACAGCGATATGTAACTACACCTCGGGTTTCATTTCCCCTCGAGCATTCAGAATCATCAACAAAGAACTCAATGAGTTAAAGTTGGTGTGGGTACCCGCTCATGCGGGCAACCCCGGTAATGAGGCCGCCCACCTAGCAGCCCGAGCAGCAAGTAACCGGGAGGTGGGCCTGCCCGACCGGGTTGACCGACATGAGGGTATCCACACCTTTAACGAAATGACAATTTATTACCGCGAATCGAGGCGAATATATCCATCCCCGCACGAGACATTGACAAGAATACAGGCCACTAACCTCAGGAGAGTACAGACTAGGTCTGTACTTAGTCCAAAAAGACTAGCTGCAATGACCGGTGATGAATATCCACCAAACTGCAAACATTGTAACTGCCCCCTGGCGTACCAAGATCACATCTTGTGGGGATGCCAAAAGAACTCTCCCCCGAGAGAACTCTTTAGGCGAGCTCCTTCACACGAAGAGTGGGAGATGAAGACGAAAACTTACAACCCGGAAGACCAGATACGGTTGGCGGAATGGGCTGATAGCGTCGCGGCGAAGCGGACGCCACGCTAGCCCATTCCGCTGGGAAAGAAATCTCCACTCAACCTCGATAATAAAAGTTTTTTTCTCTCTCTCTCTCTCTGCGTCTGGTTTTCGACAGCAGCAAAGTAAATCCTGTCGTCATCCACTCCTAACGCGTTCCGCACTAGCGCATTAGTGCCTAGAATACACTTCTAGGCACTGTAGTAGCGCCTTCTTAAGCGCCGGCGTGGCGTCCCTGGCGGCGACGTCGATGTACACCTGCAATACGCGACGCCAATCACACCAGGGAATTGCCGGCATGCTGGGGTACTGTAGGAAAAGAGGTGGAAGTAGGCCGGCATTTATGATGGGGAAGGACGGAAAGGCAGGAGATGAAGCAGGAGGCAAGACGCTGGAGTAAGGCTTGATCAGAGCAGGGTTCCAGAAGAAGAAGGAGCCGGAAAATAGCAGTGGCAGACAATGTCAAGACGAAAGGACTTGCCGCAGAAGTAATATTGCAGTCTATGACTTACATTTGGCTACGATGCATTGCAATTAACCTCGTAGGCCAATGTTGTATTGGCGTGGCTGCCACGGACGCCACGCCGGGCACGCGCGAACGCAGGGGCAGGCCGTGACGGCGGCCGAACAGACTGACGCAGACACAGGCGCGTACCGAGGTGAAGAACCCTTTATTGAAGGAGGCAGCTGCTTAGATACGCCTGATGATGATGATCTATTGGCATGCCCTTTGATACGGGGCGGCGACAAATAGTCAAATAGCCTGCTTGATTTAATCGGATATACTATACATGTTCTTTATCTAGAATTTTTGTATACCTCTCATTAATCTTTTTTCTTTTTTTTCCAAATTTACCTTGTACCGCTACCAATGATTTTAAGAGATCAGGTCGGATCAATCTTTCACTGCTTTTTTTTCCGCCAGTACTATAATCGTAACTTGCTTATCTCTACGGCTTATCTGTGGATGTTTCCTTCCAATTTAAACGCAAGCGCTTCTGGAAGTTGTACGTTACCTACGGTTCTCGCTGGGTGAAATCTCGTCGCATTCCATTAAGATGTGCTGAGTGGTCTCTGGATCTTTACTGCAGCATACACATGCCTCATCTAGTTCCGAATATTTGCTCCGGTAAATTTTGGTCCTTAGGCAACCGGCTTGAGCCTCAAATAGCGAGGCACTGCCCTTTGTGTTATCGTACAGATTTTCCCTTCTAATTTCTTTCTTCTCATTCTTGCAAATCTCCATTGTCCTTTTCGTTTCCATTCTTTGCATCCAATTCACGGTCTCTATTTCTCTCACCTTCTTTCTGATGACTCCTGGTTGTCTATTTACAGTTTCGATTATCCTGTACTTGGTTGCCAACTTCCTTGACCTCTTCCTTCACTCTGTGTCCAGGCTTTTCATGCAGAGATACTTGTGCACTTTAGCCGCCCATTTATTTTCATTCATGTTCCTGAGCCTTTCTTCAAAACTAATTTTGCTCTCTGCTTCTCTGACTTCAAAAGAGGGCCAACCCATATGACCCTTCACTGCCTCATTTGTGGTTTTACCGTGGGTTCCCAAAGCTAGCCGGCCTACTGATCGTTGGTTAACTTCCAACCTTAAATAGATATCCGATTTGAAGCATAGAGTGGCATTTTCGAACATTAGCGCTGGCACCATTAGTCCTTTCCAGATTCCACGTACCACCTCATACAGTTGTGGCCCCTCAGGGCTCTGTCTTTCATTAATGCTGCATTCCGCTTCAATTTATTTTCAGATCATCTTGGTGGTTGCTTGAGTAATTCTTTCCTTCGTTTATGTGTACGCCTAGGTACTTCACTATGGGTATATTACTTGCTGTTGAATTGACACAACGATGTTACTCGTCTCCTTATTAAATAGCATAACTCCTGATTTCTCTGTGCTAAACTTAAGGCCTAGATTTGTCGCGGCGTTGCCACAGATATTCGCAAGTATCTGTAAATCTTTGTTGTTGTCCGCTAGTCGCACAATGTCGTCTGCGTACATCAGTCCAGGGCAGTGGTGCATCGACCGGGGGTGGGGGGAGGGGGGGTGCTTGGGGATTGTAATCCACCCCTGAGGCCGACTTGACCCCCCCCCCCCCTTTTGTTTAACCCCTTTTCTTTCCTTGCGCCTTTGAGTACTGCAACTAAGATGTAAGACGCGCAATCGTGTGCACCTTCGCAAACTTCCGCAAAAAGCTCGTTTATTTGACAATTTCCCGTGACGAAATTGATATTAGTGCTGTTTAGATGGTATTTGCGAACTAAGGCAAACTGTCACCCCCCCGCCTGGCAGTAATCCTGGGTGCGCTACTGGTCCAGGGACCTTCTGTTGCACCATTTCTCCATTACTTATGTAGGAGGAATCAAAACCTAATTCGCTGTTTTCCAGTCGTCTTTCTATACCTTTAACCTAAAGCGTGAACACCAATGGAGACAGAGGACATCCTTGCTTCAATCATTGGCGAAATCCAACCATTTTATTACCTTTTCGACCTTCCCATACAACTTGTACTTGGTTGTTTCTATATATCTCCCTTTGCAGCTCCACGAAATCGTCATCCATGCCTTCATGCCTAAGAATACCCCATAACAGTTACTTGTCTACGTTGTCATAAGCTCCTTTAATATCTAGAAATGCTATCGATAAAGGTCTTTTCTGAGCTACTGAAATCTCTATGCACTGAATTAGTACAAACATATCCTCTAAGTGTTTGCCTGGTCTGAACCCATTCTGTAGTTCCCCCAATGCATCGTTCCTCTCCGCCCGTATCGACAGTTCTAATTTTATGGTTTGCCTTGCCATTCTATATATCACCGACGTTACAGTAACTGGCCTGTACGAGCTCGTCTTAACCTTATCTCCTATGCCTTTGTATATATGACGTTCATCTTGCGTTCACGCCATCCAACGGGAATTTTTTTTTTGGTTCTAAGCACTTGGCTCTATGGCATTATTCAGCAGCGCCTTGCTTTTTGGACCGAGGTTTTATATTAGCTGTATTGGGATTTCATCGGGTCCTGCTGCCGTGTTATCAGGGTCATTTTCTGCTGCCTTTTTTCAACAAAAGCTTGCTATGCTAAATTTTGATCTCTCAGGCCTCTCTGTTGTTGCTGGATCTGTTGTCTGAACTACGCTTTTTCTCGTGCCGAAGGTATCCCTAATAACATCTGTGATGTACCGCAGCCCATCGCCTCCTTCGTAGATGTTACGTCTTCATCCCTTATAGTCGTTTGCAAGTTTTTAGTTGGATCTTCGAGCATAGGCGCCGACTACGGGGGAGCTCCGGGACTCGAGCCCCCTCCAGAGTTTTCCGGGAGGGGGGGCTCTGCCCCCCCCCCCCCCGCTCCTAAATTGTCAGTACCAGAGTCCAGTTACCCAAACCGTTTATGATTTCATTTGAGTTGCCTGTACATGTTTCTTTAAAATATGATTGTGGCTAAAAGCTCACGGCATCATTGTTGACGCGGATGTGCACGGCTTTTATTCATAATTTCGCTTTATTTCTGAAAATCCTGGCAATAGGAAAACAAGCGCATTAGAAGCACGAACGGCGGCTCCCTCATCCGTATTTTCTTACTTCAACATGTTATTTTAATTTCCGGTGTGACCACCATGCCCACAGACACTTTATATTTCAATGTGTACGTCGGACAAAATATCTACAGCAATGGAGACAGAGGACATCCTTGCTTCAATCCTTGGTGAATTCCAACCATTTCATTATCTTTTCCACCTTCCCATACAATTTGTACTTGGTTGTCTGAGCCAGGGGCGTAGCCAGAAATTTTTTCGCGGTGGGGGGTTCACCGGCCAGACCGGGGGGGGGGGGGGGGGGGGGGCAAGCGCCTGCTTTTTCTTCCGTGGCGTGATCCATAATAAATATCGGTAGTTTAAACAGACTCTATACATGTATATCCGAGACATGGGACTCCCCCCCCCCCCTCGCGTGTGCGTGTGCTTGTGAAGAAATAAAGTAAAAAGTAAAGTAAGCTCAGTAAAATACTGTAAGTGTTACAGGTACAGTGGGCGTTTGAGCAACGGTCTCTCATCGCGCCACTGAATGGACCAGTCCTCGAAAACGCGTCATTGAGACGACCCGCCCGATCGGAGAAGACATCATTAATCGTTACGGCTCATTCACACCGGCGACTGACAGTGGTCGCGCGACCAAGTTCGTCGCAAAGCGACCAGTCGCAAATGGTCGCTTTTCTCGAAAAGCGACCATTTTGCGCCAGTCGCTTACTGCTCGATTTTTCAGTCGCGCGACCGTGGTCGCAAAGCTGCTCAACCACAATACCAGGAATTTGGGACATCGCCGAACAGCGCCTCTAGCGGCCGCCTCTGAAAACATGCGCATTTTCTATGGGAGAGCGTCGTTTTTCCCAAATAACTAATCATAGAAGCCATCTTTCAAAATATTACCGTGGAAATAGGCTCTAGGAGCTTAGCCCGACATCTCATGCAAGCGGTACCATTACTTACGACAGAAAGCCCGTTCCAAATTGCGGGCGAAATTCGAAGTATGGGAGTCTATGGAAAAGGCCAAATTTTGGAGGCTTTTTTGGCCAGTAAAAAGCAATTTGTGATGAGCCTATTGCATCGATCGACGTATTATTGGGGATTTATCAACTTCAATGAATCGGCTTTCACCTAGTTGCAGCAGCAACTCTTGAAAGGCCAATAAAGTCGTTCCAAAATCGCAGTTTTCATAACAAGGTCGCAGAATTTATTGTGGTACGTATATATACCTAGTTTTTGCCTCCAGCAGCACGTCGAACCGATAGCCGAGTGGTCTGCGTGACCTAAGATTAGGATCACTGATACCACGATTGTGAGTTCGCAGGTTCGAAGCCAGCGGCGGCGCTATTTTTTTATCCCTTTGTCGCTGCTTAGTTTGGCGATTTCCCGCCAGATGGCATATTCCCAAATGCAGGTCATTTAGTTACGGTTCTTGTTTCGTTTCTTTATACTGTACCAACGTCTTCCTAAAAAAATTGCTGGCTGGTTTCGTGAACATGTGAACGTGCTTCCAAACTTCTTTTGCACTTTAGGTGTAATGTATTTTAGACAATAAACCCAACTTTGTGTTTTCAAAGTTGATTTCTTTCTTAAGGCAAACATTTATGAAGACATTACTAAGAAATATTTATGCCTATTCAGCTATGTCATGGAAAGGCGTGTTTGTGAGACTTTTGTTCAGCCTGAAACGTACCACAAAAATAAATAGCATCCCGTGAGTGCAATTAAAAGACGCAGAAGTAGAAAACTTGGCTGCAGCCCCAGACGTAGTATTCTTACAAAGGAATACAGAAGCTATTTGACTGAGTATATTAGCATTATATCAAAGCAGAATTTTTGCGTACCGGATCTTCGGTGCAAATGAAGGCTGTCCGAATTATTTCACAAGCTTTTTTGCTTAGTACAAACCAATACCTCGAAACATAAACATTCTATCCTCAATATGCAGCGCACGTGTCTTATCATTTGAAACATTCCCATATACCTTCACGAAATTCCCGAAATACTAAAGGTCTTCATATCCTTTTACCACGACGTACGCAGAGGAGTATTGGAAATAATGCGAAAAGACACCGGGGCGTGTTAATGTAGTTTGTCGTGTAAAAATAGAGAACTATTCTAATCACAGACCACACCCTTCTTGAGTTATGCCCACAAAGCGTTGCAAGAAGACATATTTTTCGGCTAGAATCACCAAAGTTACTATGGCATTCTGCTGTTCTCTTCTTAACTAACTCTATTGCTGAATCAGATCGCAGCACCATGATATAATTACTGGTACAATTCTTCAGTAATTCTGTAAGAATTTTCTCCTACGCTAAATTTAACGTGTTTGGACAATTGAAGAAACATGAGAAAGGACCGTGAGGATTGCAGAATTGTTCCCTTATTAGAATCGTTTATCACCCATATCGGTACGGTGGTATTGTCATGATCACTCCAGCGTCCACGGACACCTTTTATCACTTTACTGCCTGTAAAAAATACAAAAGTGTCGTTCCTTGTGCGTGAGTAGCACAATCGCAGCTGATCCTTTCATATGGACCCACTAAGCTACACCTTCCCTTTTCTGCCATGGTGCCACAAGATATGTCAATTTCACCCTTGAATTTCTTCCTTTCAGTTCGCTAGAAAGTATAGGGACGTACGCAAGACGAACAGGCAAAGTTTTGAAGTATTCCTGAGATTTTAGTGAAATTTCATAGGCAATGTTATTATCCTTTCTTTGTTTACGTAGTTATTACACCTGATTGGTGATAATAATGACGTGCTACATAATAGTTCAGTTCTTCTACTTAATAAGTCATGTCTGAGTCTGCTGTCCTGAAAATTAACCAGGTGTAAGCACTGCATGGCGTTGGCTGGAAGGCCATTCATTAAAAAAATTGTGTGCAGAATAAAGAAAATGCAGATGTTCAATCGCACAGTCGCCGCCAAAAGGTTACGCGGCCGAGGTTCTGCGAATAAGTTCATTTTCAACGCAGCTACCCCGCAGCCAGTAAAACTATGCAAAACGTTTGTTTTGTTTACTCTAGACCAGTATACGCTGTAAATCCGAATACTACGATGCGTGACTAAGGCGTAGAAATATAAATATTTTTTTCACCTTCTGGGGTACGAAAGCTTGTGACGCTGACTATACGTTCTGAAGGCGAGGTTGCTTTTTAGCTTATTCGTGATGACAAGCGCCAAGCTCTTGGTGATGGGATATTGGAGCGTAGAATTGTAGAACTTGTGCAAGCGCAGGCGACTTCACGACGCAAACCTAGCGATAGAAGCTCAGAAGGAGGAATAAACATTTATTGTAGAGCCAGCACTTTATGATGGCCGGGCCTAAGCCTCCCATGAGGGGACGTCGAGGGCTTGCCTCGCCGCCGCCTCACGGGCGTGCTGGGTTGCCCAGGTTTGGTCGTCGAGGGCGGAGCTCCGCAGAGCCTCACGCAACCTCGACGAGGGGGTCGTGGTGTTAATGTATGTGTACAGTGCTGGACACTCCCACAGCACATGCGGAAGCGTAGCCGGGTGAGTGCCACAGCACCGGCAATTGGGTGTACTGTAGACTTCAGGGAATATAAGGTGGAGGCGGGCGAGTGAAGGGTACGTATTTGTAGCAGACGCAGGGTGGTAGCCTGCGCCCAGCTGAATTTGGGGTGAGGTGGGGGGAAAGATCGGCACAGTATGCGTTTAGTTTATTAACACTGATGATAGATGAATAGTCAGAGTAAATGAATGTTACTGTCTAATTCTGGACAGACTCGAGTGTAATGCATACGTTCTAGATCACTGTAGGTTCCATACTAATTCCATACTACGCATTCCTATTCGAATTTTGGCCTGTCTTAAGCCTACCGAGTCTTAATTAATCAAAATAGGTAGGAAATTGCTTCTTGGGATGTAGCCGAGGCCATGGTAGATGTGATTAGTAATTAGTAAAATTAGTAGGCTGACTGGGATTATTGCATGAAGTGCGCCAACGTACCTACGTAAAGCCATGGTGGACATTATGGAGCCCTTTATTGTAAATATATTGAAGTCATCTGAGAGTGTCTCTGGTAAAAAGTTTTAAGTTTATTAATATGAGGACTGATTAGCCTTCTGTTAAGCTGTTAGGAAAAATGCCATGTACGAAGTGCTATTGTGGTTAAAATTACAACGTTATCAGCGCTTCCAAAAGAAAGTGACTGTACAAGTCCATTTTGGTCGGGCGTTCATGTCACCTAGGTACCACCGCCTGACCCAAGACCTTTATGTTTTATAATCTGCCCCGATGACGTAAGTTACGATACGGAAAAAAACAAATACCCTTTCTGAAGAACAAACCATAACAGCTTTCCGACAAAGCGCAGTACGTTGCCGCAAGTCGTCATTTGTGATAACGATAAGAGCGACAGCCCGTCGTTAAAAATGACTTGTCACTCCCCGGTATTTCTTTTTTGCTCAAGGATGCAACTAACCCGTACAAGGGTAATCCCTCCCTTCGCATGATGCTTGCGACCTTTCTGGTTCTGGACAAGCGCGTTGTTTGTGTATATTTCAGGCGCTTGGCATCGAAAGGCTTAAACCTTTAAACAGCGAAAGGCTGTCACAGTCGCTTCGGTAGCTGCACGGAAAGCGCGGACCATCAGTCTACTTTCAGCACACGCGGTCTCAACCAAGACATATTTGCGAGAAAGGGGCTCCTATATTACCCATAGCGAGAAATGTATCCACAGATTACACCTCATTATCCCGATGTGTTTATGAGCCGCACTCTGGGCCTGTATTCCGTGTTATGACAAAAAATATAGTTTGTGCAGTGTCAGTAGCCTAAACATAAAACAGGAAATTGAAGTCATCACATCAACTATCATATATCATAAATTGAAAGAAATAAAACTGAAACTGTACTTCATAATACTAGCACTGCAAACTTTTATGCATGTGATTCATTTCAATTTCCTATCTGTTCCAGGGTAGAAATATGCTGTTCAGTTGGTAAATACAGATTATTTTGCAAAATTTGCTAAGAATTTTTGCCTCCAACATATTTTCCTATTGGTCATGCACATTTCTATCTATCAAATATATGGTCGAAACATCACAAAGTCGAATTGTGAATCATTGAAAACTTAAACTGGCTTCTCCACATAGGGGAAATGCCGTAGGAATTTGAGAATGTAATAATGCACAATCATTTGGTTGCACAAACTTCCTGGCTATAGGCATGTAATGAAAAGCTCAAATGTATTACACGGCTTTGTCTTTTCGCGGCAATTTCATCCACTGCATTTATAAAGCAATGTACGTTTTTTTTTATTTTAGCGCGAGTCCAAAAACACATAGCAACTTATATACCAAAGCGATATGAGTTTCAAAAGCTTGTTAATTAGGTTGTCATTTGAGCAAATAAAGCGAGAGACTCATGCACAGACTAAATAAGCGGTAATAGGAACAACTGACTAGTTATTTCAGAAGAATAACTGAGTTTAGCTACGTAGTGTTAAACTATGTAGCTTTAAATAATGCGCATATTTTATACATCGCCGGATAGGGGTCATTGGAGATCGCTGGGCGAGGCCTACGTCCTGCCGTGGACATAAATATAGTCTGATGATGATGATGAAACATTGCCGGAGGTGACCACCTGTCATCCAAGAAATATTTTTTACAGTTTAATAATTTATTTATTTGCGCCGTCAGCACTCGAAGGCATTACGGAACGAAGTGGGTTGAGCAGGCTAAACAAATAATGCAATGACTAAAAAGTAAGTTTCTAATCATATAATTTTAGCTGGTGGTACGTGGAAAAAAATGTGGTTGATCCCTCTTATATAGGAATCGGTATAGAACACGAAAGTGAAACGTGTCTTCACAGAAGTAGTGTAATGTTTATTGCACATTGATATATAATGTCTATTGGTGTTTTGTGGCTAAAGCGCCCTTAGGCGTTGATGCACCCACACTGACGCCTGGTGGCACGTCTCCTCCATCACGACTACCAACGTCGATGACCATGAGCAACCGTCGTGCATATGGAAGCTGCACTACGCTGCACACGCTAGCACAACGCGAAAGACGAAGCACGTAACTGACACACTAATACAACGCGCAAGACAAAGCACGTAACTGAATCGTCACCGAGTCAAATCAGCGCGTACAGCGCGTCGTAATTGCAGCCTCCGCGATCAACTTCAGAAACATTTTCAGAGCTAATTGCGGAGGCCACGCTCCGCTGTGCTGAGTACGGTGAACGCCACCTAGGTGGCGTTGGTAGTGCTTCTTGATGCCAGCGTCCCTTCGAATGCTGGCATCGAGGCGTCGTAGTGCTGAGACCACCGAAGCGTTCACTGTCGGTGCGCGTTAGTGTCATAATGCAGTACTTCTCTTTTCTGCTCGTAGGCGGCGGCACCGCCCCGAGCAAGAGCGCGGGTACACGGAGGAGTGTTAGATATATAAGGCGCGTCTGTGTAGCTCTCTGCAAATGCGTTTGTGGCGCAATGGGTTAAACGCTCGGCGATCTATCGTCGCGGACCGAGAGGTCGTGGGTTCGATTTCCAAATTTTGCATGTTTGTGGAACTTTTTCTTCTGGTTTCTTTGTATTATGTTCTATGACGTATTTCCGTGACGGAAATACGTCAGTGAAGTCTTGGTGGACCCCGGCATAAAAACACTTTCGTGTTAAAAAGTTCAGTGCGCACGACGAAGGCAGCTTTACAAATATACCATATTTACCTGACCTTACAAAGAATTTAAAAGGAACATAGTAAGTAATTAACAAATTCAGATTACACAACGTACGGTAGTTGATGTTGCATGAAACTTGCGTTTATTTGTACTCTTTATGATTTCTTTGGGGAGGCGATATCATTCAAGGGCTGTGTGAGGCCAGAAAGAGCTGAAGGAAGTTAATGTGACGAAATCTGATACGTATTTTGTACAGCTGATCAATACGATGCCATATATATGGTGACGGAGATACAGTCGTACGCGGATATATCAAGCCAACTTATAACGAATTATTCTGTATATCGAACAGCTGTAAAATCCCCTTGAAAATTCCATGCAAATGTATCGGGCTGGTGCACGCCTGTAAAGAACGCTCGTTCACCAGCACATTCGATATATCGAACGCCGTGCCACGCAAAAGACCTCATAGTGCACTCCTTTGTACACTTTGAGGTATTCTGGCACCTGGAGGTGGAGAAGAGATAGTGCAGTCAGTTGAGCCCCGTCAGGCTGTTCAGCTAGCCCTCATGCTACCTCGGACGTCAACATTCCTTCTATGCGATTTTGGAGGCGTCGTAGTGTGGGTTGAGTGCCTATTCACGAGTTTATTTTCCGCAAGCGATGGCCGCTACAAGTGTAAAGAAAGAATCAGCTTGGACTTTTCAATGAAGTTGAAAGTGAACCAGCATTTTTTTTGCGGGTAAATAAAGTGTGCTTGCTTTTTTCCCCCATGTTGCGTGCAGTAAGTTAGCGGCTCTCAGATGCACTAACCGGTAAGCCACCGCTTACCTGAGGGCCTATTATTTTATATACCGAATTACCTATATAACGAACTTCCTGTGATGCCCTTCAGATTCGATATATCCGGGTTGGACTGTATCAGTTTACGGGTTACAAATTCAAGTTTAGCTTTTTTGGGGTTAGATGATGATAAGTTGATAAGTTGAACATATAAAACGAGTGGAGTAAACTTAAGTTCTAATTTAAAATACAATGGAATTTCACACATTGGATGTATACTCAAATTTTGTTCCTATTAGTGTTTTCTATAGTAACATGAGAGAGGATGGTGGCATTATAAGTGTACAGGAGCCAATAACCCAATGTTCGATCCGCATTGCTACTAATGTCGATATGCCAGGTAAGATTAGCGGTAATAGGTTGACCAGGTAAGATTAGCGGTACTATGAACACGTGAATACTTTTATGAATGTACAGGCGGTAACTCCGTGTTGTTAAGTAAGTGTAATACCCGTGTCACACGGGCGTTTGGAAGGCCTTCCAACCGATAGTCAGTTGACTCAAAGGTCAAGTTCGAGCTGCTACACGTGCGGTTTCGAAGGCCGCCGAGTCAATAGTCTATCGAGTCAACGGAGCACCCTACAACTCTATTGAAATCTGGATGGCCTTTGAGCAACGGAAGCGGAAACAGCGCGAACATGCCGTCTCGTTCACAGTGTGCTCGTACTCACGGTTAGAAAGAGCAAATCCAGCCATAATGCTCTAAAAATACCATACATGAGTGTTATTAATTATTCAATAAACTATTTTCGCCACTTCATATGTGCGAACTGCACATACTCTCGACAACAGCGACGTGCTTGTGTTCATTCCTTCCTCCATGTTGTCTAGTACACTCTCCCTCTACTCCATGTGTTGCCGGATTCCGTCATATCGCCGCCATTTCGCAACATAAAATCAATTATAGCGTTTTAAGTGGTTTTAATGTTCTTTAACTTTTGGTTAGATGAAAACGAAAATAAAGATCCGCAGCGCCACACAATTTTGCCAGAAACGCCTGAACCACTCAACGGCCTTTGAAAAGTGCCGTGTAGCAGCGCGACAACTCCTTCGAGTCGATAGAGTTGTGGCGTTTCGATGGCCGTCGACTGGAAGGCCTTCCAAATGTACCCATGTGACACAGGTATAAGTCGAAGAGTTGTTTTGAATGGGAGTTGCTCAGATCATGTTGCTGCTACGTCTGGTGTGTCGCAAGTCCGTGTTGGGGCCGATTCTTTTCCACTTTTTTAATGCGAAAGCATTATATGCCCCATTACGCGAAAACCCGTAGTTGTAGTCGGCGGCGTGACCGAATGACGCTACCAAAAATGGCCGACGGCAAAGAGTAAAAACGCGTAAAAAATGTTCGAATTGATGACAAATTTAGCAGGCAGGTTCATGTAAACAAAGTAAACTAATCCCTTTGAAAAGAAAAATAGGTAAATTTTGATCTGGGTGGGAATCGAAACCGGGCCTGCGGGGCGCGGAGGAGACCCGACTTTGTCCCCTACGACCGGATAAATTCATCCTAGCCAACTCATCCTAGCTCGACTCGCAACTCCCGGCTCCACCGCTACTCCGAATTCCGTCGCTGCCGAGAAATGTATGCAGCCATCTACGCCTCAAGCTCTGGCGAGGAGCCGGCCCCGGCCGCCCCAACTCTCTGCCCTACGCCACCCCAAGCTACCCATCAACAATCATAAAATCATCCTCCGTCCCCATGGCGGCCTCAACCTTCGGACCGTGAACGGCGTTGCGCTTCGCGATGTGATTCTGCAAGCAGCCCGCCTCGGACACCAAGAGGCCAAGCCAGACACCGTAATCATCAACACCCTCCAACACGTCGTCCTCATCAACACTCCCGACCCACAACGCCGACACCACTACCTCGAACAAGACTTTTCGAACAAGACTGGGTGCCCAAGCACATGTACTACTCCTCTGTACTATATAGGTGCTACATCTGAAACAGCCTGAAACCGTAGCCATGTCCTGAAACAGCCCTCCAACCGTACCAAGCCTATGGCCTGATCCCACTCCTGGACCGGACTCAGGCAACCGCCAGTTCCAGTCCCCCAAAAACCACCTGCATAGGAACCCGGCCGCCACACCAGTGAGGTGAGCTGGGCAGACGTAGTCTGCCAGGACTCCGCCAACCCCCTCTAGAAAATGTTGCATGTGCACGCACAGCTCGCCTCCCTCCGCAACACCAACCAACGCCTTCAGTCGCAGCTGCATGCCTTCCTGCAGGTCCTCACCCCTACCCCAGCGACAATGATCTCGGCCGCTCATAAACTCCCTCCCCTACTACCTTCTCCTCCTACTCGCGAACAGCCGGCCAAGAAGAGGGCTGCAACTCCCACTACCTCCTCGGCCACACCAACATCGGCCGCGGCAACCCCGGCCCTATCCCCACAATTCGAACAACTCGTGGAGGCCAAAATTCAGGCCGTGGTGCAGACGGCTATCCAAGCCTTCACCCAACAATTCTCCAACCTCACTATCCGTCTAGACGAATTTGCTCGCCAAATTGACGAGCGATTTAAGGAGCAAGATGCCCTCCACACGACAGCCTGTGCTGCCGCGCGGCCTAAAAAGAAGGCCAAGCTCCACACCCTCTCCACTTCTCCGCTGCAAACTAGACCCTTTAGCTGTGGCACCAAATGTGTATTTATATAAAAACGTTGCGAGGTGAGAAGGTGGTAAAGACTTCCGACGGTGCTCGACGAGTTTCCCGTTCTGATCTCGTCGAAAACCTCTGAGCCGCCCCCAGAGGACCTGGCAACAGTCACCAACGCCGCGCGCGATCGGTGCGAACGCGGGCAAAACGGCGACGGCGTCGACAACAGTTCTGCGCGTTGCAGGTGCTGCTGCATCTCCAAGTTTGTACAGCTGATAAAACTACTATCCTTACTCCGTATATCTCTCTACTAAGTTGCTATCGCCATTGGTGCTTCGCCTTTCGGGTGTCTCCTTGCCTGACCCCTTGCATTTATGTCCAATTGAACGCCGCGGAGCGCTCCTTCGAGTTACGAACTCGTGGGCAAGCGAGTGCGTTCAGACGTTTAGCGCGTTTTCATTTGGCCTCGCCGAAGCGCCGTTAGAATGCAGGGGTGAACTTGCACGGAGGCGGAACGTGCGGAAAAAAAAAACATTTCACCAAAGCAGCATTGTACACGTTCCTCTAAAACAGGAACGAAAGCTCGTTCCTCGTTCCTTCCCAATATTGAAACGAGTTCCCGTTACAAGATACTTTAATGCGAATGGAACGCGTTCCAGTTACATTTCTAACATTGTAACGTATCGTTACATTAACGTTACCTTTGATTTTTTGAAATTAAAATGTGGTGTCGGGTAATCTTGCTACGAAATAAAGTGTGCAATTTAAATCTCACATCAAACTAAGTATATTATAAGAATTTGAACATTGCCGGCGGCACATTATCTGGAGATAAAAAGAACCCAAAGCAACGCTCCTAGACGAATTTTTTTCAAGCAGCACCGGACATACTCCAGACATGTTTAACTGCAACTTTGGTGCTCGTCTATTGCAAGTGCAACACATACGGCGCTTTCCACTTCGGTCTTCAAATGCGCAGTCAGGATACTGCGCTTCAGATATGCAAATAGAAAGTTACTCATATGCACCAATAGCCTCCTGAGACCCGCACACAACAACGGGACATAATCGCTCTTCACGGTAGTTTTTATTGCCTACTGTTATGTCATGAACTTGAAAAACAATTTTTAAAATTTCAATAGTGTAGCACCACTGTAGGATGACGTGACAGCGGCCGTACGAGCCGTGCCATCGTCCCTACTCAAAATGGCGAAGGTGGTGAGCTGAGCGGCGGCTGCGACGACCAGCGTGGCTAGCTTCTAGAACGACACTGGGCGTGCCGAGCACGCGCGGTGCTTCTTAATTTTTAGGGGCGAAGCTCCTAAAAATTAAGAAGTCGCCCGTCGTCGTAGTAGTAGTGTGTAACCAGTAGTGTGTAACCAGTCTGAGAAAAATGAGAAAAAAAGTTCCGAAGTTGTGTCCGTAGCGCGGAATCGAACCAGGGACCCCTCGCTTCCGAGCGCGCGGCGTTTGCCCACTACGCCACGAAGCGCACATGGACACACACACCACGATGGCAATAAATACCCAACATTAACGAAAGGCCGCGTTTCTAGCGCGTTTCTAACGCGTTTGGGCTAGCGCGTTACGGCCCGTGTAAGAAGCTGGTGTAAGACGCTGTGGCCTCTCCGCCTTACCTTCAACGCGTTTCGAAGCGCGCTGCCCAAAGCGGTGGCAAGTCAAGTTCAAGTCGAGGAGCGTTTATGAATACGGGGGGTATACTCTCTCAGCAGTCATGTGATGGCGTCGGCAAACGCGGTGCACGTTCCGGCATGTGTAAATGGCTGCGTAAGACGCTGTGGCCGCTCCCCATTACTAGAGAGTACTGCACGTTTCTAACGCGTTGTTGCTAGCGTCCCCTTAAGCGGGAGATCCGATGATTCCCTCCGGAGCTTCGCCCACTCATCATCATTCACCCCGTGGATATGCTGTGATTTTTTTTTTCACTTCTTTGACAGCCGGCGCTAAGGCACCGGCTGAGAGCGCCGACCAAAGGGCTCCGCGTTGCGGCGTCGGTGGGCGCTATAATACCACGGAAAGATGCCAAAAGCTCCGCCTCCATGTACGTGAAAAAAATGACTATCTCCATCATCTCCTCATGTAAGCTGTGGTAAAAACTGTATTTCATTGTTTTAACGCTGAGATGAAGATGGAACTACGCATAGTACATTGCCATATTGCTGCCGCGTCCGGTATTTTCACGAAATCTCGGTGACTTCGACATACGCCTCGAAGTCTTTCGGCCGTGTGGGACGACACAGAGGTCTAGACCAATTTATTGTCAAATTTCTCGAAAGCGGATGACAAGAATATGAGTAAACCACTTCTTTACAGTAGTTACACATGCACCGTTCTTCCCACCCAGAGTGAATATTTTGCGTAATCACTTCCGAGTGAATTTCGAAAAAAAAGTGGAAGGCAATGTGCAATGTATTGTACAAGGGGTCTCAGGAGGATATAATTGAATGTCTGCACAAGAAACCGCATCGAAAGGAACAATACTTAGGTGTTTAATGAATGCTGATCCAATATTGCAGTATGAGCGGAAAAAAGAAATGTCCAGAATAGATGTTCTTAATTTAGTAAAGACCCTTGTTTGAATTCGGCAAGAGTTACATCTCGATGTTAGTGTCCGACAGGCCGCCATGGCGGAAAGAAACTACAGAAGGGAGCGTCAAGTGGCATTCTTGAAGCCTAGTCATTAAAAATATAATGCAGAACTCACGAAAAAAATGCACCATAGTCACGTGACAGACAAGCGGTAGTTCTTTGCGCCTTGCATGATGTGCTGCATACGTGCGTGCGTCGGTGCGCCTGTTTAGTGCCGTGGAACGTTTACAGAAGGAACGCCGTTCTCTCTGCCGTCCCTTTGTAAAAATAACGAGTTACCGTTACAGTTCCACCGAGCCTTAAAGGAATGGTGGCATTCCTCCATTCCTCCGAAAAGGAACTAGTTCCTGGAGCGCCGTTACGTACAAAACTTCACCAAAGGGAATATATCGCTTTCGCATAGCCACACGTAAGCAGTTTGAAATGTCTCTGCCGAATTTCTTTTTTTAACAGCGAAGCTGTTTAAGCCAGCCGTAATTTGTGGTGCGTATCAAGAAACAACCAAAAAAAGAAACTAATAAACTTTCTTGAAGAGGTGGGTTTCGAGGCCGCGTACCTCTGGTCCCAAAGCGAGCGTCGGAACCACTAGGCTATACAGCCACGCTGCCAGAACGTGCATTTATGCTAATCATATTGTTACGGAAGGATAGGAGGAATAAAAAGAAGATCGAGAGACACTGGCTGCTGCGTGTTGTTGCTGGTCAGCTATCTTGACCACACTAACCCTACTTGTGCATATTGTATACGTGTCAATATATTGTAAATACATCCAGTCTATACTCCCAACATCCCCGTAATACATTGGTGAGAGGTGCGGGGTACCAAGGCTGGAAACGGAGCTCCGCAGTGGGCGTCGCATCCCCATCCCCACCATGACTGACGGTGAGCACGCGGGATCAACGTCGTTGTCACCTCCAACGTCAACGGCACCGTCGCCAGCTACGTCGTCGTCCCCATCGGCTGTGGTTGTACAAGCCAAAGATCCCGGAACTTTCTGTGGGACCGATGACGCCGACGTTGAAGAGTGCCTGGCCATGTACTAACGCGTGAGTGGAGTCAACAGATGGGACCCTACGCTTATGCTAGCTAACGTGTTGTTGTACCTAAGAGGCACGGCAATGGTCTGGTGCGAAAACCACGAAGAGGAGCTGACCAGCTGGCACCAATGCAAAGAGAAGCTAAAAGAGTTGTTTGGCCAACCAGCCGGCCGTAAGATTGCCGCAAAGCAGGAACTCGCCTCCCGCGCCCAATCCCCCACAGAGTCCTATGTTTCGTATATCCAGGACGTGCTGGCGCTTTGTCGTAAAGGCGATCACGACATGACTGAAGCTGAGAAGGTCGGGCACGTGCTGAAGGGAATCGCTGACGAAGCCTTTAATCTGCTCATGTGCAAAGGCTGTTCTTCAGTTGATGCTATAATTAAAGAGTGCCGACAATTCGAGCAGGCCAAAAGCCGCCGCGTCCTGCAACCATTCGCCAGACTCGCCAATACTGCCACAACGTCGACATGTGAAGATCAGCCCGCACAGCAGCATGCGTCGCCATCAGAGGACGTGGTGCGAATCGTTCGACGTGAACTGGAAGCGATGGCGCCCGCAGCTTTCTGTTCGCGTCGCCCTGACGCTACCCCTCTTTCAGTTCCGCTCGTTCAAGCCATCCTTCGCCAGGAACTTGAAAGCATTGGCTTACATTCTGTCTGTGCTGTCGCCAAACCCAGAGCCAACGAACGTCCTTCTACTCTGTTTGATCCACCGCGACGCTTCTCTCCGCTATATCGCAACCCGATTGAGTGGAGAACTGCGGACGACCAGCGGATATGTTTCACCTGTCGCCGTATTGGTCATGTCGCCTGATACTGTCGCAACTCGTGGCCCTCAACACCTCGCACGCCGACCAACCTGAACCGTGTTGATGGAAATTCCCGCCGTGTTTCGCCCTCCGCCGAGTCTAACAGTGCCGACAACTCTGCCATGAACACGTGGTACAGTCGTTCACCATCGCATCGCGGACACCAGTCTCGTTCACCACAAACACGTCGCCCATCTTCCCGTTCGCCGCAGCCACGTCGCCTTTCTACACCTGTGGCGTTCGACCGCGTTCCTTCGGAAAACTAAGAACTGCAGCCCTCGGAGGTGGTGCTGCATTGACAACTACTGCAGCAAATCCTCTGTCTGTGCCCACAAAGAGAAGTATAATTGACGTCAAAGTAGATGGCGTACCTGTCCAAGCACTCGTCGACACTGGAGCCCACATATCTGTGATGAGTGCTTGCCTACGTAGACGTTTAAAGAAGGTCCTCACCCCAGCAGCTGCACAAGTGCTTCGTGTGGCCGACGGTGGCGTGCTGGTTGTTCTCGGAATGTATACTGTACGTTTAAGTATAGCCGGCCGCCCTACTTCTGTTCTCTTAGCTGTTCTCGACAACTGCCCTCACGACCTTATCCTTGGGTTGGACTTTTTATCCAACCACATTATACTCTCATCGACTGCGCAACCGGCGTCCTTCAGTTGGAACTGCCTAACTCGCCGATGCTCCAAGCACCGCGCCGCCACCGCGCCTGTGCTCGCTTCAAGATGTGCGTCTGTCACCCGAGGCAGTCACTTACGTCGCTTTGACCGCACAGCCACAGGTTCCTGACGGTGAATATGTGCTTCGCCCCATCGTCGACGTGCTTTTGAACCGAAACGTTGCTGTTCCGCATACGCTGATCACGGTTACGAATAATGACGTCGTTCCCCCACTTCTGAACTTCAGCCTGTGCCCTTAAGTGCTTCCGGCCGGCATGTTCTTGGCCAGCGTTTCTAATACGTCCAAATTTGACATTGAGAGTATGGATGCCGAGAGTGGATTATTAGCACCAGTTGCAGCTCACAGCTATGATTCTTTCATGGATGACTTCGCCAAAATGATTGCAACTGACCTCACCTCTGCTCAGGCCAAGGACCTCCGTCTCCTGCTCGAATCGTACTGCGACATCTTTGATTTTGGCGACCGCCCTTTCGGCCAAACATCTGTTGTTCACCACCGTATAAACACTGGAGACATGAATCCTATTCGTCGGCGTCCCTGTCGTGTATCACATGCTGAACGTAGAATAATTCAATCAGAAGTGGACAAAATGCTCCGCAAAGGGGTCATCGAACCATCAGCTAGTCCTTGGGCTTTGCCAGTCGTCCTCGTGAAGAAAAAGGATGGTACCTGGCGTTTTTGCGTCGACTATCGCCATTTAAATAAGATCACGCGAAAGGACGTCTACCCATTACCACGCATCGATGACGCCTTGGACTGCTTGCACGGAGCTACATACTTCTCTTCCATTGATCTTCGATCCGGCTACTGGCAGATTTCTGTTGATGAAATGGACCGCGAGAAGACTGCCTTCATTACACCTGATGGTTTATATCAGTTCAAAGTAATGCCCTTTGGCCTATGCGACATTTGAACGAATGATGGACTCTCTTTTGAGAGGCTACAAATGGACCACCTGTCTTTGTTATTTTGACGACGTTATTGTTTTTTCTCCCACGTTCAGCAGCCACCTTACGTGACTGGCTGCAATTCTTGCGGTCTTCTGAAAAGCCGACCTTCAGCTGAACTCTACGAAATGTCAATTCGGCCGCCGTCAGATTACCGTGTTGGGACATCTCGTTACGCAACCGGTGTACAACCAGATCCGGATAAAGTTCGCGCCGTTCGCAGTTTCCCTGTGCCTCGTTCTGCTTCTGACGTGCGCTGTTTCCTCGGCCTGTGTTCTTACTTTCGCCGTTTCGTCAAAAACTTTGCCGACGTTGCTCGCTCTTTGACAGATCTTCTAAAGAAGAACACGCCTTTCTCATGGGGCATGGAGCAGGCTCACGCGTTCGCCGCTCTCATCGGCTTTCTGACCACCCCTCCCATACTTGCCCACATTGATCCATCTGCACCGACCAAAGTCCACACTGACGCCAGTGGCCACGGCACCGGTGCGTTTCTCGCCCAGCAGCAGAATGGTACCGAGTGCGTAATAGCTTACGCCAGCCGCCTGCTCTCACATTCTGAGAGGAATTACTCCATCACCGAGCGTGAGTGCTTGTCTTTAGTGTGGGCTGCCGCCAAGTTCCGGCCATATTTGTACGGCCGCACGTTTTCGGTCATTACAGAACACCATGCCCTCTGCTGGCTGTCTTCCCTCCTGGCCCCGACAGGACGGCTGGGTCGCTGGGCTTTGCGGCTGCAGCAATTTTCTTTTATTGTCATGCACAAGTCT
Organism: Dermacentor silvarum; assembly: GCF_013339745.2. NCBI lineage: Eukaryota > Metazoa > Arthropoda > Arachnida > Ixodida > Ixodidae > Dermacentor > Dermacentor silvarum. The sequence continues at coordinate 38,127,327 of NC_051156.1, forward strand.
GGACGTCTGCACAAAGACGCTGACTGCCTCTCTCGTCATCCCGTGGATCCTCCTGATCCTGTTGCACATGATCCGGAGACGTGCGTGTTGGCTTTCACTGACATGTGCGACATGCGCGCTGAACAACATCGCGACGAGTCCTTGCAGGCCATCATCGCCGCGGAGTGCAATCTGGCAGCACCGACTGCCCGTGCCGCGTGTTCGTGCTGCACGACGGCTGCATTGCGTTCTAGCGTCGTCGTATTCGTCCACAGCTGACGCATTTGTACGCTCGTGCTCTGCGATGTGAAGAGGTTTTGCGTGCTATGAGAGCGAGAGAGAGAGAGAGCGACGCATTCACGGAGCGGGTCTCCTGGAACGCGATGTCGGCATTGGAACGCGTGTCGGTGTTGCAAGCTGCGCTGTGCAACGCGCAGTGTCGGCCATAAATCCGAGACGCACGAAAAGAAATTATCATCTACATTGGTGATAAGATGAAAAGTTCGCGTGCACTTCCGGGAAAAGCTGGGCTACGATCACACAGCTTCGCTGTTTCAAGCGTTGCGCGGCTGAGTGCAAGGATATTATTAGCAATATGTGTGATATTATCGAACCGGGATACAATTTTTGTGGATGATTGTGTACTGTGTGCAAGGGCATCTAATGAGTCATTGTTTTTATTGGCGGCCGACTTGAAGCGAGTATAAAAATGGTGTGTCACTAATAGCATGTTCCTAAACATAAATAATTATGTAGACATTAGCTTCACTACAAAAATGCAACAAAATCAGATATAAGTATTTGTTAAGTGGCCAGTTGAAATAAAAAAATAATTCACCAGTGAAATATTTAGGTCTTATGCTGTCAGATCGAGGATGGCTCTTGGTCATAACATGTTAATATCGTAGTTAGAAATGCAGGGAATGCCCTTCCCTTCTGGCAACAAAGTTTAAAACACATAAGTATTAACGTAAAAGAGTAGCGTAAAAAACAAGTTTTACCAATGTTGGTGTAGGCATGCCCTGTGTTGAATGCGGTTTCTGATGTGCATATCAATGCAGAATTGGGTGAACGTTAAAGAAACCCACGTGGCCTAAATTAATCCGGAGTTCACCACCCCAGCGTGCCTCATAATCAGATCGTGGTTTTGGCAAGTAAAGCCCAACAATAAATTTTTTGCATAATAATGCTCTAGAAAAAGTCCAATCCGTCGGGACACTGTTCGACCTGGGGATATACAACCGCTTTCTAAGTGTAAGAGGAAAAAATAACGACTGGATCCTTTTGCTTTAACAGGGAAGCAGGTTACGTCTTAAGCTGCTTTATTCAATCTTTCATAATCATATTAACACGTATACATGTTTATCTTTCACCGGTTACCGCTTTTCACCGGCTAACAAACGTTAAACGTAATCGCGAGGCACAGGACGCGCCTGCATGTATCGGAAGTCTCTCGAACGTTATCGATGCTTCTATCCGTTGTCTCTTGTCACCGACGCTCATGTAATCTGATTGTATGAGCGATGCGAATTATCTAGAACTTTTTGGAAGACACGCGGGTACCAAGGATTATTCTGGCACCTTCGATGACTCATGTATAAAACCCGACGCGTTTCGCCGCTGATCAGATTTCGCCGTTCGCCGTCTGTATTCGCCGCTTTCGTCGCGCTTCGAGCGTAGCTTGCTTTTATGGGCCTGCAAGGGTTCGCCGTCAACGCGCCACGTCCACAGCTTGGCGAGCGGCCACGTGACATCGCCGACTACCTCGCCAGAGCCCAGTGGCAACCACGACGACCCTCACGCTCGCCGTCACCTGGCCGCTACATCTCGACGCATCGCCGGCTGTATGCCGGCCCAACCCGGGGCCGATCTCCCAGCCCTTACCCGGGAAACTAAAGGCAGCAACCGATGGAGGTGCGGTTGCTGTACGACGCAATGCTGAAGATACTCCACCACCGACGAATCATCATGACGAGGTATCAACATAGCGCCTGGCAAGAGCCTTGACGACAACACTTCACCGCCGAAAGTAGACCTACCAACGCGACGTAGCAGCAGTGGAGCAAGCCGACGCAGCCGTGATCCGACGCCACGACTTAACCATAACGCCAGACGATGGTCTACCGATCTAGACGTGCGATTCGATGGTCATAATATCACCGCTCTGGTCGACACAGGAGCAGACTATTCCGTCTGTAGTGGCGAGTTCGCCGCGAAGTTGAAGAAGGTGAAAACGGCCTGGCAAGGACCCGATATCCGGACAGCGGGAGGACACCTAATAACGCCGGCTGGAATCTGCACAGCGCGAGTCACGGTAAACAACCACACTTATCCGGCGAGCTTCTTAATCCCGCAGCACGGCTCCAGGGATGTTATCCTAGGCATGAACTTTCTAAACCAACACGGTGCAGGCATCGACTTAAGGTCCAAGTCGATAACGCTTTCAACGCACAATGCGATACCACCGGATACAAACATCAGTTACCATGCCTTGAATGTGCTAGAAGAACAAGTCACCGTTCCGCCTCGCTCCAGCGTAAGGATTTCGTCGGTACCGAAGTGCATGCAGACATGGAGGGCGTCATCGAGGGCGATCATCACTTACTCCACGACCGTGAAATTTGCGTTGCTAGAGGCATAGCTGAGCTACGTGAAGGGAAAGCAAGAGTGATGCTCACGAACTTCAGCCATGAATACAAGCACATTAACAAAGGCACAACGGTCGCCTACATCGACGAAGTAGTACAAGCCAGCAGTGCTTTCGCCTTCACGGATTCTAGTGCACCTGCAACGACGACTGTAGTACCTGAACCAACTTTCGACGTCAATCCGAACCTTCCCAATCATAAGAAAGAACAGCTAAAAGCTCTGCTCCTGCAATACAAGGACTGCTTCTCGTCGTCGTGAAAAGTTCGACAAACCCCTGTCGCTAAGCAGCGCATCATAACCGACCAATATATCCGCCCACTCTGTCAGAGCCCGTACCGAGTTTCGGCGCGCGAACGTGAGGCCATAAGGCAACAAGTTGACTAAATGCTACGGGACGACATCATCTAGTCGTCCAAGAGTCCGAGGGCGTCCCCCTTGTGTTAGTAAAGAAGAAGGATTTAATTAACGCCAAGTTTCTGCGTCGATTATCGTCACCTCAATAAAATCACGAAGAAGGACGTATACCCTCTCCCACGTATTGACGACGCCTTGGATCGACTCTACAACGCAAAGTTTTTCGTCAATGGACCTCAAAACCGGCTAAAGGCAAGTCGAAGTCGACGAGAGGGACCGGGAGAAGACTGCCTTTTTAACACCAGACGGACTGTTCGAGTTCAAAGTCATGCCGTTTGGTCTTTGCTCGGCACCTGCGACTTTCCAACGCATCATGGATAATGTACTGGCAGGCTTGAAGTGGCAGACTGGCCTCGTCTATTTGGACGACGTCGTTGTGTTTTCCTCAAGCTTCGACGAACACCTCCGGCGCCTTCAAACAGTTCTTCAAGTAATCAAGACCTGCAGACTCACGTTAAACCAGAAAAGTGCCGCTTTGCATACGAGGAGCTCTTGTTTTTGGACCACGTCATCAACAAGTCTGGAGTGTGCCCTGACCCACAGAAAACTGCGGCCATCGCTGACTTTCCTCCGCCCACCGACAAGAAGGCAGTCCGTAGATTCCTTGGACTGCGCGCCTATTACAGGCGCTTCCTTAAGGATTTTTCACGGATTGCTGAGCCACTGACGTACCTCACGAAGGTCGACGTGGAGTTCAAGTGGGAGACGCCGCAAGTCGAAGCACTTGAAGAACTGAAGCGACGCCTGCAATCGCCGCCAATACTTGCACATTTCTACGAAACGCCGATACCGAAGTGCACACCGATGCAACCAGCGTATATAGGACTCAGCGCCGTGCTTGTGGAGAGGACTGATGGACTAGAAAGGGTTGTAAGTTACGCTAGCTGGTCGCTCTCGAAGGCAGAAACAAATTATTCCACAACCGAAAAGGAGTGCCTCGCCATCATCTGGGCTACTTCAATGTTTCGCCCCTACCTCTAAGGCAGGCCCTTCAAAGTTGTGAGCGACCACCACGCCTTGTGTTGGCTAGCTGACTTGAGGGATCCTTCAGGTTGCCTCGCACGATGGAGTCTGAGACTTCAAGCATTCGACATCACCGTCGTTTACAAGTCAGGGCGAAAGCACTCTAACGCCGACTGCTTGTCTCGTGCCCCCGTTGAACCACCGCCACAGGACGACCAGGATGACGACACTTTGTCGGGACCCATCAGTCCTTGTCTACTTGTCTCGCGCCCCCGTCGAACCGCCGCCACAGGACGACCAGGATGACGACACTTCTTGGGACCCAACAACAGTGAGCTGATCCGGAACTAAGGAGCCTTGAAGACTACCTGGAAGGCAAGACCATCATTGTGCCCAAGGTGATCAGGCGAGGATTGGCGTCGTTTTTCTTGCAAAACGACATTCTCTTAAAGACGAACTTCTGGCCTCTTCGAACCAACTACCTCCTCGTGGTACACTCAGCATTGCGTCCAGAGGTTCTGCAAGCTCTCTATGACGACCCAACGGCTGGACACCTCGGTTTTTCCCGCACGCTCACGAGGATACAAGAAAATACTACTGGCCTCGCCTCTCAGCCGACGTCGCCCATTACGTAAGGACATGCCGAGACTGTCAGCGAGGCAAAACACCGCCGTCAAGGCCAGCCGGACTTCTACAGCCGATCGAGCTACCTCGCCGACCGTTCCAGCTGATCGGGATGGACTTACTTGGGCCTTTTCCGACGTCGACGTCCGGGAATAAATGGATCGTCGTAGCTACGGACTACCTCACCCGCTACGCCAAAACAAAAGCCTTGCCCAAAGGCAGCGCCGCTGAGATAGCCCGATTCTTCGTTGAGAACACCCTCCTGCGTCACGGTGCCGCAGAAGTCCATCACCGACAGATGTACGGCCTTTACGGTCAGAAATAACTCAAGCCATCCTGCGATACAGCCACACAAGTCATCGCCGGACCACCGCCTACCACCCGCAAACGAATGGCCTCACCGAGCGCCTAAATAAGACCATAGTCGACCTGCTGGCAATGTGCGTCGACGTCGAACACAAGACGTGGGATGCCATCCTTCCGCACGTGACCTTCGCATACAACACGGCCGTGCAAGAAACGACGCACGTGGCGCCGTGCAACCTGGTCTACGGAAGGAACCCGGCAATGACGCTTGATGCCATGCTACCGGACGTCACCGACGAAGAAAATCTCGACGTTGCCAGCTATTTGCAGCATGCCGAAGAAGGTCGACAGCTCGCCCGCCTGTGCATCAAGAACCAGCAGAGGACCGACAGCCGACACTACAATCTTCAACGATGCTACGTCGCGTACCAGCCCGGCGACCTTGTTTGGGTCTGAACTCCGATACGCCGACGAGGACTTAACGAGAAACTGTTACGTCGCTATTTCGGACTATACAAGATAATCCGACGTATTGGCGCACTGGACTGAGGTCGTGCCAGACGGCATTTCGCAATCACGGCGGCGTCGGGCACGACCTGAAGTCATCCACGTGGTGCGTCTTAAGCCTTTCTACGCCCGCTAAAGAATTTTGGTACTTTGTTACTTTGTTATTGTTTGTTGTTTTTTTCTCTCTCTCTGTACGCGTGGTTTTGTTTTCGCTTTCTTGTTTGTAACATCGGGACGATGCTTTTTAAGGGGCGGGTATTGACACGTATACATGTTTATCTTTCACCGGTGACCGCTTTTCACCGGCTAACAAATGTTAAACGTTATCGCTAGGCACAGGACGCGCCTGCATGTATCGGAAGTTTCTCGAACGTTATCGATGCTTCAATCCGTTGTCTCTTGTCACCGACGCTCTTGTAATCTGATTGTATGATCGACGCGAAGTATCTAGAACTTTCTGAAAGACATGCGGGTACCAGGGATTATTCTGGGGCCTTCAATGACTCATGTATAAAAGCCGACGCGTTTCGCCGCTGATCACATTTCGACGATCGCCGACTGTATTCGCCGCTTTCGTTCTGCTTCAAGTGTAGCTGGCTTTTGTGGGCACATGTTCGCCCAATAAATAATCAGTTTCGTCATGCACAGTTTTACGACTGTTCACTTCAGCGTCACTACTACGTGATGGTATGGGAATCTACTGATCTGACTATCTGAAATAAAGCACTGCACGGGCCGGTTTTTCAAGTCCGGGCCTGACCCGAGCCCGAAGTACCATACTTTGGCCGGCCCGGTTCTGTTCGACCCATTAGGCTTTTTGCCTATACGAAGCGAGCTCGAGTTCTCGATTATTGTGAAGATACTGTCATGTGATCAACGGCCGCCGCGCGGTCTTCAAGCTGCATCAAAGCAGGTTTTTGCCCTGCATCCCTTCTTGCTGGTTACTTGATAATTTAACTGCGAGAGAAATAAACATTTCATTACTAGCCGAACACGCACAGATTATTATGTGAATATTTGGTATGAAAACAAACCATACAATCGACAGTTAAGGAAATAGGGAGGGATCAGACTAACAACCACCGGGAGCGGCAGAACCCCGGCTTACATTTAGGGATGAAGTTGTAGAAAAGCACATCGATTGATCACCATGCTCGTGCTTTAAAGAGTGTGGCAACATAATATTGCGAAGGCATAGGTGAACACTACCGTACCCACCGCGGCCCGCCATTTAATCTCACTTTTGAATCTCATATAGTCATTTGGATACAGTGATGGAACTCGAGCCCATAATTTTGGCGCGAATGTAAATTTAGATACGCGGGTTACTGGCTTTCAGGAATACGATAATACACGGCCACTAGAAGCTTTTTTTTTCATTAAGCAGAAATTGTTGAGCCACAATGGCTAACGCTCATCATATTTTCACACGGAACATGTCATTTTTATTTCTTTATTCGGCTTCATTATAATTATGTCAATTGTTTAATCGACAATTTAGTCATCCTTGTTTAGAAATATATGCAAATTTAGACTCTGTCTAATTGTGTTTCAGTACAGTGCATCTACAACGTAGGCTTTCCTTGTTTTTGTTTTCCGCCCAGATTAAAGTGCGATCTGCTTGCTTATTCACGTAAATTCGCAGACAACGCACCTAGTGCTACACAAAGATATACAAGGCTGCGAACACGAGGGTCGAGCCACTTAACGAGTGCAAATAGCATTGAAAATAAAAATTTACTGAGGCAATAAAATGCTCTGCATTTCTATTTTGTTTTTCATATTCCCCTCCCCAATGTTGAGAAATTTTGCAGCATCCGCGTAGACTTAAAGCATTTGTCTAAGAACAATATACACTTGAAAGTCTCAGTTTAATTAGTTGGGCTAATTGTTAATTCACCTACGGCAGAATATTCAACTCGCTTGAAAATATAACGAAGAAAATTAATGGAAACGAGTAGGAAGTTGCCCTGTGCCTTAAGATACAGAAAAGTTGCAAATGAATTTTCACAATTTATTTGCTACAATTTTCTCGAGGTACTCTAAGTAATTCTTGAAAACTTATTTAATTTTTGTTTTTCCTTTAAAATGATCGCACCGAAAATCTAGATATTTTGTGCAGCAACAAAATATTGCAGCCGACTCTGCCTCTAGGCACGTCTTCCGCTTTTGAAAAATGTAACGAGCTCTATCGAAACTCATCTCATTGATTCCCGTTAAGGATAGCTCGGATACCTGAAACAGTCTAATGAATGTTTTTGCAGCGAATCACACACCAATCAAATAGTTTTCCATTTCTTTAGTGCGACTGCAATGCATATATATTTCTAACTCTTTGTCAGGTTGATTCGAATCTGTGATGCCTAGCAACTCTTAAAGTGTGACTTTCGCCGCTATTCCCACCCATCCAAATGTGTTTCCCCTTGTCGATAGGCGGCACCGTTGTCGTAATCATACCGCTACCTCCATCAAACTTCGGGTCGTCCGTCACTTGCCTGAGCACGATGACCTCTAGGAATTCGAGGTGTTAATAGGCTGGGAACAGTGTGGACATGAGTTCGTTAGTGTCGCGAATATGAAAGAATTCCTGCAGAACCCATGTTAAGATGACTATCGAAGTTAATGCGATCATTAACACAATCTAGCGATCGAAAAGCGACACACCGTGTTAGCTAAGACACCTTTATTTAGAATCCGGAGTGTTTCCCCTGATGTTTCAAGTGATTCGGCTATATGCTGCCATGCACTGTCCCCCTGATTGAGCCGCTTTGTTGTGAGCATCGCTCGCCAATGTTACCTCACGATGGTAGAACAAGAACCGCAGGCCGACGGTGCATGCAGTGACGACGATGGAATTACGAGGTAGGAATGATGTCGATAGAACGACGAAGGCATACAAGGACGACGGCATGACGACGATGAGATGATTCTGAAGTGATGGCGATAAATAATTGCGACGGAATACAATGCCATGACGCCGGTGTTCTAATCTCGATTGATTGACAATAATTGCACAATACTAGCGTAATGAAATAGAAATTATGCTGATGGAATCTGAGGTGGTATGACGACCAAAGCATTTAGTAATTTTTAGCCAACCAGACACGCTTCAGAATAACATACCAGCCTTCTCCCTTTCTTTTCTCCTATTCCTTCCCAAGACGCTTTACAAACATACCCTCGGCCGTTGAGCTCAGTACGCAGGTTCTCTATCTTATTAGGCCACGATCACACGTTTACAAACGTGTCTTGCCAACAAGTATATTATTCAAGCTCGAACTTAGGGGGAACGTTGACCTTGGGGGTTCCTATCGAAATACATGAGAAATCGGCAATAGTTTCTCAGAGCAACCGATGCACCAAATCTGATGAGTTATGTTGAATTTAGAAAAAAAAAGTTAAAATGTAGTGATTGCAGAAAGGGATATTTTATTATAGGCTGTCTACTCTTTTTACGTAAAATTTTAAAGAATTGCCAAATTTCGAAAAAGAAAACTTGACTTATAGAGCTATGTACCTCAGCAGCTAAAAATTATATCGGAATTCTGTAAATTGCACCTAATAATACATCCAAAGCGCATATCAATCATATATCATACACTATCCTGAAATATACCACTAAAAATTAAATTATGGGGTTTTACGTGCCAAAACCAGTTCTGATTATGAGGCACGCCGTAGTGGGGGACTCCGGAAATTTGGACCACCTGGGGTTTTTTAACGTGCACCTAAATCTAAGCACACGGGTGTTTTCGCATTTCGCCCCCATCGAAATGCGGCCGCTATGTTGTGAATGTTGCATTTGCAAAATCCTTCCAAACATTACAACAAATTCGCGAAAGCTTTAAGGTATAGCAAAAAAAATTGTTCGCTTTTGATGCTCCAACGGGTGCAGTTTATAGAAATGTCATATTTGTTTTTAATGGCTGAGTTGCGGATTTAGAAACTTCATGCTTCTATTTTTTTTCAAATTTACGAACATTCTGCGATTCTTTGAAAACATTACACTATATAAACGAAAATTCTATTTGCTGCAGTCTCTGCACTTTAACTTTCCCTCTTAATGCAACACACTTCATTCAAATCGGTTCAGCGGTTTTCTCATAAAAGCATTCCTGCATTTTACGTGTATTTGAGAATCCGGCATCGAAGATAGGCCCGAGCTAAAGCTTCCTCTTAAACAATGGATCACGCCAGTTCTATAGGAAACCCATGAAACAGAACCCTGACGTATATGCAAGACCGTGGCCACAGTGGTGCAGAAATAAAAAGTCTGCTCAAGGAAAAAAATATATATTAAACGGAAGCTTCGCGGGAGCCTTTATCTCGGCCAGACATCTCACCAGAATGTGGACGAGCTTTCTGGCCAGGTGTCTAGCAAAACCGTCGATTCATTGTCAGTATAGAGCAAGTAGCTGGCCGTCTTCGAGACAACGCTGATACACAAGTGCGCTCGTTTCCAAGCATCGAGGTGAAGCGACAGCTTCAGGGTGTGTTTCTTTTTATTGCGCTTTCTTTAGTTGTGCGTCATAGCATACGTCATAGCGGGAATTTCAAATTCTTTAAGGTCGATACGCCACGTGGTGGCGCAAAAAGGAAACTGTACGAAATGTCCCTAATTCCTGGTATTGTTCAGCGCCGCGCCGAAAGTGATGTGTGTCGTCGACCACGCCAAATGCAATGTCCGCGTCACGATATGCAGGCTACAGGCCGGTAATTGGTGTCTTGTCCTGTGATTCTAGGACGCAGCAGTTGCAGCAACGTGTCGAATGTACGCGGTCGCATTCGCTGGAAGCTAAACAGCAGGAAAAGAAAGCACAACACAAACCCTTTTTCCAGCTGCCGTTTGTTGGATGAGCACGCCACCCAAAGAAGAACAGCGGGTGAACTGCTTTGCCTTAATATTATGCACCAAATAACACGCAATGCGAACTAGAAATTACAACTTGCTCTCGATAATACTCGTTGTCATGCGCACAAAGTTCGGGCAGGAGGCGGCTTGCGTGGCCGGTCACTTCACGCGAGCGGAGGTACGGGCGCACCCACGAGCGTCGCGTTTTCTTCGGAGGCTTCCGCGCTGCCACAGCTGACACCCCGGCGGAGCACATCAGCACAGGGACGACGTCTTCCTGTTCGCTCGAATCAAAATCCAGCCATCGCTCGAATCAAAATCCATGGCTGTTGCCGGAACGCGAAACCAATTTACACAGTGCCAGCGAAGTGCGCACTAACTGCGTAGATCCCTAGAATTCTCGCTGAAGAACGAGAATGTCCGGGATTGCGACTTGCAGGTCGCGCTCAGCCGGGCTTGCCGGTGTGAACATCAGTCGCCTTCGGTCGCTTTTTGTTCGCGAGTCGCAAATGGTCGCGCGACCTCCTCAAGTCGCCGGTGTGAATGAGTCTTTAATCTCCGTTAAGCGTATATGGCATCGTCCTCGTCGGGTCGAAGTGCGTTTCACAAGTCAAGGACGGCTATACACGTGAAAATGCACGTGTGACCAGGCTATACCTACTCCCATAGCAATAGCTTGTTCGCTGCGCCTTTGCGCTAGAAAACTTAAAAACGCGCAAAAACACGTAAAGCTTTTTTTTTTCGTAGGTTTCGTCACCCTGCTCCCTCATACGAGAGGGTTGCATTTCCTGCGGCAAGTGCATGGGCCGCTGTGTCTTCCGCTGTGTGCGAGCGCGCAGCCGTCATTTGCCTTTACGTTAACAGATTCAGAATTGCACAGAATATTTTACCGCACAGCCGAGATATGGCATGTGTACGCATTTTAAGTAGTGCGTGCAACTTATTTCTGCTTCACTTAGGCCGGTGCAAACAGGAAGCGACCTTGTACCTCACACAATTTCGACTGATTGGTGTACTAGTGATGCAGGAATGAACTCCGGTTTTGTTCAATGCATAGTGCACAATCAATTTCTCAGGACGCGTGAACTCCGACGAGAACTGTAAGCGCCTGCAACAAGAGTTTAGTTACGCTGTACTGCGCTCAGCAGTAATCCATCCTTGTCGGCTGTCTGTCTCGTGCATTCTGTTGCGAGTTGGTGGAATATCACTGCTGGCATCAACCCTTCGTGTTTACATTGCTGGTTTGCGATTCCACAACACAACAGCAACTACCAGCCTTCCGTAATTGCTGGTTTGGGATTCAACAACACAACAGTAACTACCAGCCTTCCGTAGGGGCGCAATCGCAAACAAGAGACGTTTCGCGCGCGCGAGAGCGCGGCCTAACCGGCACCTGAAGGGAAGCGGCGCAAATGTATATCGGAAATTTCGACCATCTGGGGTGTTTAACGTGCACCTAAATCTAAGTAAACGGGCCTCGAGCATTTTCGCCTTCATCTAAAATGCGGCTGCCACATTTCTTGATTCATTTGTTGCGCATTTGTTGCTGCAGAATGCGGCCGCCGCAAAGCGGCCGTCACATTCTCGCCCAAAACCTCACAGAGTGTCAAAGCCTTGACAAACACCGTGACATTTTTTTCCATATGCAGACATGATTCGCCCTGAATTACGAACCCAAACGGAAGCGCCTAGTAATGAAATAGTGATAGTAGCACCGGTTTCTTGCATTATGTCAGCGCGAAGCAACGAGAACAAAGGGGGGGGGGGGGGTTGAACCCCCCCTAGTTACGCCCCTGGTTGTCTCTATATATCTCCCACAGCAGATCCACGAAATCGTCGTCTATGCATTCGTGCGTAATAATATACTGATATTTTGAAAGAGAAAAAGGTAGCCAACGGAAAATTATTTCTAATGCTAAGGATAACCTATGTCTAGAGAATCAATATGTTGCTGTACGTTCAACTCACTACAAATTGCTTTGCACACTTTTTTGACACTGAAAAAGGCCTGCAGACTTCAGGGACCTCTTCGGCAGAGTCTTTTATCAACGGTGTGTGAAATGCACGTGAATGATATGTGTCTCAGCATTGCTTCTCTTTCCAGTAGGTAATGCGAGAGACTCATGAAAGAAACAATAATAATTTACAACATTTATTGTGGATGGAAACATCGCAACGTGCATGCAGAGGCTATATATATATATATAACTTAGTAACCGAAGTGAGGCCAAGCCGGATTCACTCGAAAGTAGAATCACTAGCATTCATACGCAGCAGAGCTTGTACTAGGACTCAGAAAAAAAAAGAGGCTGCAGTTTTGCCGCAAAGGCGAAGCACTGTTAGGTATAGCGAAGCATAAGACAATTAATTACACGAAATATATTCTTCCCCGTATAAATCCGTGTAAGATCTGCACACCCAACTTGAAAGCAAATATTTTTTTTTAGAATCCAACCGAGAAGCAATCGCGTTCAGCGCGATTCCGATCTCGCTCCACTGTGAATTTTCCCACGCAGCGTACATTCGCGCATCGCAACGCAGGAGAGGCGTCGCGCCCTGATCACTGAAGTGCAGCAGCCGATTTCCACCACGACTAAATAAATAGTACCGCTGACGCGACTCGGCCCAGCTCAAAGTGCGGGCTGCCATGTCATCCGTCGGCGGAGTCACCGGCTGGCCCGGCTCATGACGTCAGTCTAGAGTGCACGCCCATTGGTGGATGGTCGTGTGCATCCGCCTTTGGGGGGCCAATGCCGCTGCCTTCTAAAGTTGTACACGACTATAGATGGTGAGAGGAGGTGATCGCGGAGGTTTACAGCGGATTTCATACTCGTAGTTGGAAAAATTAGATAATATGGCCCAGTCCCTTGTAAGGCTCTTCAAAATTGTGGCAAAAAAGTGCGGCCCTCACACGAGTCTGTACGTTGGTTATATCGCCTACATGAATTGTAGTAACATTTACTTTAACATTACTGAAGTAACATTGTCAGGCATTCAGTTGGCTTTTCGCCACCCCTTCCCGCTGTACCACTGGATAAGATATGTATGCTTGAATTGATGAAAAGTAAACTTCAACTTCAACTACTCACTAATTTAAATAACAAACATCGTGCAATGCACGGACCATGTAAACCTGTAAATATCCCGCTGCATGACCATGAGCAGTCGCTATCACAACGCGGGCATTATGAAGAACGCCGGCAGAGGAACGAACGGTTCGTACAGCGATGCGATTCACCGTGGCTCCTAAAATTATATTCATCATCATCATCTACATATTTTTATGTCCACTATATTGTAACGTAGGCTGAAGACGATGGCTTGAAAAAATAGACGCGTCCGTTTAAATAGGGGCCTGAAGAAGAACGAGCAAGTTACGCGCTTCATCCTCTTTCATGGTGCCGACCTTCGCGTGCGCCGTCCCGTGGTGTGGAAGCCCCACCACTGTGTCAAATGCGCCCCATGCGAAAAGCGACCGTCTCGGTCGCGTCAAAAAGTGGTATCAGCGAAGTCGACGGCAAGATATGGAGCTTCTGAGGTGCATCTGGACGTTCACGTACGCGCGGGTGGTTTCATGCGCACTACATGAACAACTTCAGCGCGGGGACGACGACGGAGTGAACCGGGGTCAGAACTGCAGGGGACGACTTCGTAGGTTACATCACTGAGGCGGCGTGTAACCTTGTAGGGACCAAAATACCGGTGGAGCAACTTTTCCGAAAATCCATGGTGACGGATGGGCGTCCACACCCACACGCAGTCGCCGGTATTGTAATGGATGTCACGACGAGCCTGGTTGTATCGAAGAGCGTCGGTATGCTGTTGGCTCTGGATACGATGCCGAGCAAGCTGGCGTGCTGCTTCGGCATTTTGAATGAACTCTTCCACGTGTTCGCTGGTCGGGCTATTATCAGCCACAGGTAGCATGGCGTGAAGCGTTGACGTCACGCGGCGCCCGTATACAAGTTCAAATGGCGTAAACTGTGTGGTCTCCTGTACAGCAGTGTTATCTGCAATGTGGCATAAGGCAAAATATTGTGCTGCACGTCGATATACATGGAAAGCATATCAGCCAGCGTACTGTTCAGTCGTTTCGTGCTCTTGCGGTGAGAGCTATGCGTCAATTGGAGAACGTCGTACATAAGTTCGGCTGTAAATGCCATACCGCGATCGGTGATGAGAACAGACGGTGCACCGTGTCGTAGGACGATGTGGCGGACGAAGAACTTGCCCACTTCATATGAGTTTGCTTGCGGAATAGCTTCGGTTTTGGCGTACCGGGTTGAGTAGTCGGTAGCGACGACTATCCATCTGTTTTGCGAAGAGGTCACTGGAAAATGGACCAAGTAGATCTATTCCTTTTTGTTGGAACGGTGCTTGAGGAGGATCCACAGGGTGTAGAAAGCCGGACGGTTTAACTCGAGGTTTCTTGCGGCGCTGACAATCGCGGCAGGTCTTCACGTACCGTTGCACAGAAGAAAAAAGCCGGGGTCAGTAATACTTCTGTAGTAACCTTCATAATGTCTTCGCGAATGCCAGGCGTCCCGCGCATGGCTCGTCATGGCAGGCTTGCAAAATGTCTTGGCGCAATGCCGACGGCACGACAAGGAGGTACGTATTTGGACCGCTTCCGCAGTTTTTCCTGTAAAGGACGTTGTCGTGCAAACAGTACGATGATAGGCCGCGAACGAGCGAACGAGGTAAAACAGTTTCAACTCCTTTAAGCTACTCGATCAGCGGCAGCAACTCATGGTCAGCGCACTGGTGCTCAGCCATCTTTACGTCGTCGACAGCGCCGACAAATGGCAAGTCATGGTCAGGGTCCGATGATGCCGTAGGGAGTGGTGCGCGTGACAAACAGTCAGCGTCGCTGTGCTTCCTTCCAGATCGGTAGACAACGGTAACGTCGTACTCTTGTAAGCGCAAGCTCCAGCGGGCTAGTCTGCCTGAAGGATCCTTGTGGTTGGCAAGCCAGCAGAGGGCGTGGTGATCACTGACAGCCTTAAAGGGTCTACCGTACAAGTAGGGTCGGAACTTACTAATTGCCCACACAACCGCTAAGCATTCTTTTTCAGTGGTTGAGTAGTTTTTCTCCGCCTTGCTGAGACTGCGGCTTGCATAAGCAATAGTACGTTCCGCACCATCTTGCCACTGCACAAGCACTGCGCCGAGACCCGCATTGCTGGCGTCAGTATGAATTTCTGTGTCAGCGTCTTCGTCAAAATGAGCAAGTATTGGGGCAGCTTGCAAACGCTGGGGCAATTCATTGAACGACTGCTGTTGCTCGTCCGCCCAAATGAAAGGCACATCGTCGCGTGTAACCAGTGTCAGAGGCTCAGCAATTCTAGATAATCCCTCGACGAAGCGCCTATAGTATGCGCGCAAACCAAGGAAGCGTTGGACGGCCTTCTTGTCTGTGGGTGGTGAAAACTCGGTGACGGCAGCTAACTTGTCGGGATCTGGTCGGATGCCTGTAGGACCAACGACATGGCCAAGAAACTTGAGCTCTTGGGACCCGAAGTAGCATTTTTCAGGTTTGATGGTGAGGTCGGCAGTACGAATCGCAGCGAGGACGCTCTCGAGTCGTGCGAGGTGCTCGTCGAACGTGCTCGAGAACACGACGACGTCGTCCAAGTATACGAGGCAGGTTTGCCATTTGAGTTCAGCAAGCACGGTATCCATCATCCGCTCAAAGGTGGCAGGTGAAGAACAGAGACCGAAGGAGAGAACTTTGAAGCCATAAAGCCCGTCAGGTGTCACAAACGCTGTTTTTCACGATACCGTCCATCAACTTCGATTTGCCAATACCCGGATTTACGATCCAACGAATAAAAATACTTTGCATGTTGTAGACGATTCAATGCGTCGTCGATGCGTGGCAATGGATAGACATCGCGCTTGGTGACACGGTTTAACTTTCTGTAATCTACACAGAAGCGTAGTGTGTTGTCTTTCTTTCTGACTAGCACTACAGAGGAGGTCCACGGGCTTGTGGACGGCTGGATCACGTCATCTTGGAGCATGTCTTTCACCTGCTGCTTGATCGCTTCCCTTTCCACAGGAGACACTCTGTAGGGATGCTGGCGAACAGGACTTGCTGACTCGTCCGTAATAATGCGGTGCTTTGTGATGGACCTGCGCCGTACTTTGGACGACGTTGAAAAACAGTCCGCAAATTCATTCACAAGGCTCAGTAGCCGGTCTTTCTCATGGTATGGCAGAACAGCGTTAATATGAATCCGTTCTTTTAGGCTCGGTAACTCCGATTGCTGAGGCGATGTGATTTCCAATGTGTCAATGTCAGTAACGTCAATGATTTCGCGAAGAAAGGCGATTGTCGTTCCTCGCGGTACATGCCGATACTCTTTGCTAAAGTTGTTAGCAAAACAACTGAACATTTGTGTCGCACCTGAATAATTCCTCTGTCTATGCAAATGTTGCGTTCAAGAAGCAGGGGAATGTTTGCCTGAGCAATTCCTTCGGCGTCGTCCTCCATTTCTCATCGGACAACGGTAAGCACGCTGCTCTTGGGTGGTAACGTGACTTGATCATCGGCTACGCGAAGCGCAATGTCACAGTCGTTGTCATTCCTGTTTGCCATGGCTTGCGTAGTAGCGAAGCTGACTCGAGACTCTTGCAGGTCGATGATGGCACCATTCGTCTGAAGGAAATCCATGCCGAGTATAAGGTACTTTGAACATTCAGGAAGAATGACGAAATCGCCGACGTACGTGAAGCCGCGAATGTTTACTCGTGCCGTGCAACGGCCCACTGGAGTTATGAGGTGCCCTCCTGCAGTACGAGTCTGAGTTCCGGCCCATTTCGTCGAAACTTTGTTCAGTACACGCGCGAGATTCTGGCTCATAACAGACGTGTCCGCACCCGTGTCGATTAACGCCGTAACTTCGTGGTCATCTATGTAACTGGTCCGTCGCAAGATACTGATACCGATCTGCACTGCTTTCTCTGCGTCTCAATTTCGTCATACCGCTGTCGTCGTAGTGGAGGATATTCAGCGTTCGCAACGTCAGCGACCTCACCTCCGCAGGTCGCTGGACTCAGTTTTCCTGAGTGGCAGGGCTGGGAGAGCGACGCCTTGTTACGCTCCACGGAGCCCGGCTCGGCGGTAAGGACACGCCCTGTAAAGGTAGTCGGCTTCACCGCAATGAAAACACAAGGGCCTCCAATCTGCAGTGCGCCATACGTCGCTCTTGCGGGGTGGTTGTGCTTCAGCCATGAGCGGCGTGCGGCGAGGCCTGAAGTCACCAGTTGCTTGTTCAACGGCGCACACACCATGAAGTCCGGGACGTCACTCACACCACGAAAAATCGGGGACAAAGAACTTCGCGCAGCTTCCGCATACGATATGCGAGGCTGTGGCTGTCGTACCTCGTGCTGTGGTGTCTCGCTTCGCTCTGGGACTTAGACTGCCTGCCTGATTTCTTCCCGGACGACCTCAGCCAGAGCGAGTCGCGGTAACGATGCCGGAGCCACCTGAAGCTTTTGGAGCTCTTCTCGAACAACAAGCCTAATGAGCTCCCGCAAGGCGTCGGTATTGTCAAAGGGTACAGCGAGGGGGTCACCCGATAAGGTAGATACGTCGCGGTCGTACTGCCTTGTTCGCAGCTGCCGTGCCTTTTCTATTGATATGGCTTCGGCGAGAAATTCTGCAACGGTCTTTGGTGGGTTGCGTATCAGGCCTCCGAATAACTCTTTCTTGACACCACGCATTAAGTTCCTGAGCTTCTTTTCTTCCGGCATGGACGGATCCGCGCGTCGGTAGAGTCGGCACATATCTTCGACAAACATAGCGACGCTTTCGTTCGGCCGCTGTACTCTCGCCTGAATTGCAGATTCAGCTCGCTCCTTGCGATCTAGGCTTGCATACGTGCTGATTAGCTGCCGTCGGAATTCGTCCCAAGTCGATAGAGCCGCTTCACGGTTCTCAAACCATGTCCGCGCATAGTCCTCGAGGACAAAGTAGGCGTTGCGTAGCTTGCGCTCCGGAGTCCAGCTGTTGTATTCGGCGACGCGCTCAAAGTGATCGAGCCAGTCTTCAACATCCTCGAAGGTGTCCCCATGGAAGGATTTGGGGATTTGCGGCTGGTTAAGCATGACCTCGGTCGGTGCGGCTGAGGAAGAACGAACTGATGTACTCATCCTTCTGACACGGTGCGGTAGAGGCTCGTGCTCAGGTGGTAGTCCTTGAGGTCTACGGCTTGTCCGTACGTTAACAGGATTCAGCTCGACCTGACTTCGCGCTGGGCTTGTAGACGGGGTTCGATCTGGAAGCGGTAGCATGTACCCAGCACCTCCACCAGAAAAATGTAACGTAGACTGAAGACGGAGGCTTGAAAAAATAGACGCGTACCTTTAATGGCGGGCCAGAAGAAGAGCGAGCTGGCTACGCGCTTCATCGTCGTTCATGGCGCCGACCTTTGCGCGCGCCGTCCCGCGGTGCAGAAGCCCCACCACTGTGTCAATATATATATAGGGCGTTTCAGCGAACACTTTCGAAAATTCTTAAAGGTTGCCTGTGGCAGATAGCCCAATTCTAGTTCATGAGCTGGTCTACTCGAAGAGGCAGACATTACTTGCGGAAGAAATTGAAATGCATAATCGAATGATTAACAAAAATGCACTAATTAAGTTTTTAACTAATTACCTGATGGCCCATATTGCAATTTACAAATTGTAGCCGTGTAGTTAGCAAGGCAGATGCACTTGGAACGAATTCTCGGGAGG
Organism: Dermacentor silvarum; assembly: GCF_013339745.2. Lineage (NCBI taxonomy): Eukaryota > Metazoa > Arthropoda > Arachnida > Ixodida > Ixodidae > Dermacentor > Dermacentor silvarum. Next base: position 38,146,366 of record NC_051156.1, read on the forward strand.
ACACCAGTTTCGAGATATTAATTCCCGAACTTTGCGGAGAAATGCATTGGCGTTCCAGTTAGTTTCTTAACAAAAAGTCGCTTTCTGCATTGAAGCAAAAACTTAACTGGAACGTCAATGCATTTTTCCACAAAGTTGGGGAATTAATATCGCAAAACCGGTGTCAACCTGAGAATTACTTTCAAGTGGATCCACCTTGCGAACTCCACGGCTACAATTTGTAAATTGCAATATGGGCCATTAGGTAATTAGTTAAAAACTTAATTACTGAATTTTTGTTAATCATTCGATTTTGCATTTCAATTTCTTGTACAAATAATGTCCGCATCTTCGAGTAGTCCAGCTCATGAACTAGAATTGGGCTATCTACACAGGCAACATATTTTGAAAGTGTTCGCTGAAACACCCTATATATATATATATATATATATATATATATATATATATATATATATATTCAAAAGGTGTTCCTTCGGCAGAGCTTGGAGCAGCGCAACGTCAACGGTCAGCGCAGTAACAGCTTTCAAGCACGAGAGAGCCGTTGCCGATCAAGAGCGCTCGACCCACTAGCGTTTTGAACAAGTAGCCCTGAACCCACTCGCGTCTCTCTTCTTCGCTACAATGACCCCCGGAACGATAAGGGAGCCGTCCGGCGACCTAACAGTTCGTCACGATGAGCGGGTCGTAATAAGGCTTTAGACGGTCGACATGGACAATGTCTCGTCCACGGCGGCGCATGTCTGAAGATGGCTCTACTGGTTCTATTACATAGTTCACAGGAGATGAGCGTTCGATGACACGATAAGGGCATTCATACTTCGGAACCAGTTTTGATGAGAGGACAGGGGCAGTGAGAGGGACTGAGAGCCACACGAGCGCTCCCGGATCGAAGGTGATCGTGGAAGTGGCGTCACCGCGAGTGCACCTCTGGCGCTCTTGATCTTCGGTAGTAAAGGCATGAGCGAGGTCGCGGCACTCTTCTGCATGTCTGACCGTGGCAGAAATAGGCACGAACTCGGATGCATTCGGCCAGTACGGCAGAATAGTGTCAATGGTGTGCGAAGGGTGCCGACCATACAGTAAGAAATGGGTGAAAACCCAGTGGTGGTCTGCGTAGCGATGTTATACGCGTAGGTGACGAAGGGTAGGATGGCGTCCCAGTTCATGTGGTCGGAGGCGACGTACATTGAAAGCATATCACCGAGCGTATGGTTGAAGCGTTCCGTGAGGCCATTTGTTTGACGGTGGTACGCCGTAGTTGTGCGATGAACAACGTGGCACTCTTTGAGAATGGCTTCAACTACTTCCGACAGGAAGACGCGTCCGCGATCACTGAGCAGTTCTTGAGGTGGACCATGCCGCAGAATGAATCGGCGAAGCAGGAACGTGGCAACGTCGCGCGCTGTAGCTGCCGGAAGGGCGGCCGTTTCGGCGTATCGTGTGAGGTGATCGACTGCGACAATGGCCCAGCGGTTACCAGCTGATTTCAAAGGAAGTTGTCCATACAGATCGAGTCCAACGCGGCCGAACGGCCGGTTAGGGCAGGGTAGAGGCTGCAGACCAGCTGGCGAGAGCTGGGGTGAAGATTTCCGGCGCTGGCAGTCGGGGCATGAGCGAATGAACTTTCGAACGTAGTCGTACATTCCTCGCCAGTAGTAGCGTTGTTGGAGGTGCTGATAGGTTTTGAAAAGTGCCGAGTGTGCACACTGTGGATCAAAGTGGAACGATGCGCAGATCTCAGAACGGAGGCTTTGAGGTACTACAAATAACCACTGCCGGCCGTCAGAGGTGTAATTGCGTCGGTGAAGCAGGTCGCCGCGCATGGCGAAATGACGAGCTTGACGGTGCAACGCACGAGTCGTTGGCTGCGATGACGAATCAGCAAGGAAGTCTATGATGGAGGCAATGCAGGGGTCCTTGCGCTGCTCGGAAACGATGGTCCCGATGTCGATGGAAGAAATGTCAAGCAGGGATAGTGAGCAGCATGCATTGTCGTCAGGCAAGGGAGAACGTGAGAGGGCGTCAGCGTCAGCATGCTGGCGTCCGTTGCGGTACAGTACGTGAATATCTTAATCCTGTAAGCGAGGCGCCCAGCGGGCGAGAAGGCCTGAGGGATTCTTCAATGAAGACAGCCAGCATAATGCATGATGGTCCGTGACGACATCAAATTGGCGACCATACAAATAGGGCCGGAACTTAGTAAGTGCCCAGATGATCGCCAGGCATTCTTTTTCTGTGACGGTGCAATTGGTCTCGGCCTCAGTAAGCGTACGGCTTGCATATGCCACAACATACTCAGGAAACCCTTGTTTTCGCTGCGCTAGGACAGCGCCGAGGCCAACACCGCTGGCATCCGTGTGTACCTCAATAGGTGCCGTTGGGTCGTAGTGACACAAAATGGGAGGAGACGTCAGCAAACGACGGAGTTTTGCGAACGCTTCGTCGCACTCGGATGACCGCGAATGGAGGGGTTCGTTGCTTCCAAGGAGCTTCGTCAGGGGTGATATGGTGGTGGCGAAATTACGAATGAAGCGCCTGAAGTATGAACACAAGCCTACGAAGCTGCGCAAATCTTTGACGGACGTCGGTTTCGGGAATTCGGCGACGGCACGAAGTTTGGCTGGATCGGGGAGGACTCCATCCTTCGAGAAGACGTAACCCAGTATCGTGAGCTGCCGCGCTGCAAATCGGCACTTCTTTAGGTTCAGTTGTAGACCAGCGTTCGTTAGGCACGTCAAAACATGCCGGAGTAGTTGAAGGTGCGTGGTGAAGTCAGGGACAAAGACAACAACAACGTCTAGGTAACATAAACACGTGTGCCACTTCAAGCCGCGCAGAACTGTGTCCATCATGCGTTCAAAGGTTGCTGGAGCATTACAAACTCCAAAGGGCATGACGTTAAATTCGTATAAACCGTCGGGTGTGACAAAGGCTGTCTTCGGCCTATCGGCGTCAGCCATAGGCACTTGCCAATAGCCGGAGCGTAAATCTAGAGATGAAAAGAATTCAGCTCCTTGTTGGTTATCGATAGCGTCATCTATTCGCGGTAGCGGGTATACATCTTTGCGAGTGATCTTGTTCAGGCGCCAATAGTCTACACAGAACCGTACAGAGCCATCCTTTTTGGTCACAAGGACGACAGGAGATGGTCATGTGCTGTTTGAGGGTCGGATCACTTCGCGGTGAAGCATTTCGTCGACTTGCTCATTAATCACGCGACGTTCTGCGGCAGAGACGCGATATGGGCGTTGCCGCAATGGCGATTGAGAGCCAGTGTCAATATGGTGCGTGAGAGCAGACGTACGCCCCAGGCAAGGTTGCCCGAAATCAAAAGAACGAAATTCTTCTAAGATGCGCAGAATCTGAGAACGCTGAGCTGGGGTGAGGCCATCGGCAATAGATGAATCAAACAAACCTGTGGCTATAGGCAAAGGGTCGGACTCAGAGAGAGAACCGAGCGTGCTGTAACTGGCGCAGGACGTCTCTTCGGGAGTATCCGTAATTTGTACGACATCGATCGCTTCCACACAGCCAAGACATTCGCCTTGAAGCAGCATGACAGGGTATGACAACGGGTTGCAGACAAAAATAGCTGTGGAGCCCTGTTTGACGTTCACTGTCGCAAAAGGTAGCAGCAGACCTTTTCGATTATAAAAGAGGCCGGATGGATAAAGTAGTGCGATGGCGTCAGAGAGGCTGCCGCAATGCATAGCGACAATCACTGACGAGTTCGGAGGTACGTTGGTGTCGTGCCTGACGACTAGCTCGTTCACAAAAGAAGCATTATCGGCAAGCGTCATATCTGACATCGACGACAGTTCTAGTTCGGCCCGTGCGCAATGAATGACAGCATTGTGGCGGGCGAGAAAGTCCCACCCCAGGATAACTTCGTGGGAGCGCGATGAAATTACAATAAATTCGACGGCCTATACAACGTCCTCGATCAGAACACGAGCGATGCACGCCGCTATCGATGCACGTCGCTATACGACTTGGCGCATATGATGGAACGCTAGGCGACTGCACGCGACTACAGTGGCGTGCGACATGGCCTGCGTAGCCGCACGCAAAACATATCGGCCGGTTGTCCGCTGTGCGCCACCGAGTCGCTGCGGTAGGCCCCATCCATGTGGGAGGACGCGTTGGACGGGGCGGCTGATGAAGTGATTGCATGACAGGCTGTTGTCGAGGCATTGCGAGGACTTCGGCGTACGGGAGAGGTCCACGTTGAGGGAGCTGTTGGGGCTGGGTGACAAGTCCAGCAATCTGGGACATCGACTACTGCGGCGAAGCCGACCCTGGGGCGATGCGGTTGGCGTAACTCTATGGGAAGCATTTTTTAAAAATTGATTACTGAGCAATGGCTCGTTTTTCGCGATTTGCACTTTAGGCACTAAATCCCGACAACGTTCTCATGGTATATGTCGAGTGTAGTCTAATCCACTGGCTGGATTTTCTTCCTGGGGCACTTTTGTAGACCCATTGAAAATGCATGGGGTGATTTTTAAAATGTAGTTTGCAGCACAGTAAAAACTCATCCGCTAATTGCACTCTAGTGGCACATACTTTAGGTCTCTCTATATATGTAGCTCCAGTTTGGTTTTAATCCGCTGGCTGAATGTTTTTCCTGGGGCGCTTTTGTTTGGCTCCTATGCGGCAAAGCATCTCTACAGGGGCAAAAGATTCGTCCGCCGTGGAATTGATGGGAAAGAGCTTGCGGACCATGTCAAAAATCGACACGAATGTGCAGCTGTGATGCATATTTGCTCCATGACGTATAAGGAAACATGATGGTATTAGATTCTGCAAGAAGGAGCGGGCCAAATGGCTTTATGGAGTGCCATCCAAGCGCGAAGCCTGGTTGTGCGCCCCCCTTTTTCTCAAGTTTCGGTGCATGGTAAAGTGTTTCATTTGGTATTTAGAAAGATAAGGTGCTTAGACAGATTTAGTATTAGGCAAATTTTTGACACAAAAGGACATCGCCAAATAGAGCACTTGTTACGTGTTTTTACGTGTTACTTGTCAGGTGTTTACTTAATTTGTTACGTGTGTTACGTGTGTTTAGTGCAATGTGCCGACAATGCGAAGGTTTGAATATTAGCAGTGTAAAAACAAATTGAAATGAAAAACTCATAATCTATAGTGCGCGTGACGGAACGAAATAAAGAGGAAAAGATAGTCCCCGTGTTACAGCGAAAATCAGCAGCTTCGTCTCGTTTAATAAACCATCCCGTTTTAGTTTTAAATGCATAAGCATTTCTATGCCTACCAAATGAGAAATTTGTCCGTCCGTCACGTAAGACGAATGCAATGGCTCATAACCACGTAAGGCAGAGGCTACAAGCGCTCAGCGAAGTGAAGCGAACAGCGCATACATTCATTCAGATCACCCATACAGTACACAGAACAGCACACGTTTCAATAAAGAACAAGTGCAAAACAAGCGTCCGAACCATGAATAAACATTGCATGCTCCCTCAGCAATTGTAGTGGTGGTTTTGTAACAGCTTAGCTGGACATCCAGGTTGATAAGGACCGATAATAGTTCGTAAGGGTAGGATCGTGTTCGATAAGGTTGATAACGACCGATGAGGGTTTATAAGGGTTTATGCTGGTCGAATCAAGTTTCATAACATTGATGATGACACCGGGCAGCGTGCATACACACCGGGCAGCGTGCAATGCTTGTGCATACTTAGGCAACTCCCAGAGGAGTTTCTGCGTGATTTCTTTTTTCAGTTCGGAAGTATAGCTAAAATCATGCGTGCCTGTTCAGTGTACGCAAATCTCGCACGTTATACGCGAAGGTAAGGTTGTGAAGGTTTGAGAAAGTGGAGCCGCAACCGCTGGACTACACCGGGTCAATTGTTGTAGGGCCTGTTGTGAGCCACACGATTGCTTAGCTGAGCAAATTGGTAATCTCTTGAGAATACTTCTCGGAGCCCCGCTTTGTCGGGAATATTTCCTCTCGTAAGGTGACTCTTACAATGTCCTCGTAGCTCAACAAAACACTGGTCTGAATATCGTTCGGACGTGACTAACCTGATTCCGGGCTTTTAAATGCAGTCGCACCAAATCGCTTGGAAATACGAAGAAAACATACAATGCGTTTGTTTCTTCATAAACTCAGTCGTACTGTGGGGAAACAAGCTTCTAGTTTATGGCAGCGGTATTTCCTGTACACAACTTTTTTTTTAATATTGTGAAAGCAGTTATATGTACACTCCAGGCGCATTTACGCCGACGTCATCCGCGTCGCCTTCGCTGTCGCCGCGATGTTCCGTGTGAAGTCCGACTGCGATAACATCGCGGCCGGATGCCGTATGTTGCCGGTGCGAGTGGAAGCGTGCCAGATTCATCTTAGAAGCCTGGTGGCTCAATCTCGAAGGTTATGAAAAACGGCGCACAACAATGCCTCAAGCAAGCACGTCTCGCTGTGTATTGTGTGTATTACACGGACAAACAGGTGCACGCAGAACATCAACTCACCACTCTCGCGTTGCACTAAATGCTGAACAAATTAAACATTCACTGTTAAGATCACCGCGTACTATCGTCAGTCAAAGCAAACAGCAGAGAAAGCTTCGCTTACTCTGCTTACCACGCTGAGTCGGATCCACATAATTTTATTGCGATTGCAAATATATGGACACTCCAGGCACATTTCCGCCGTCGTCGTCGACGTGATGTTTCGTATAATGTCCAAGTGCGATAACATCGTGGCTGCGCGCCGTATGGTATGGGTAAAGTGAAAGCGTGAGAGGGTGAGCAAATAATGGTTGCTCAGTCTCGCGTGCGCAAGGGAGGAAGGCGGGAAAAAAGCGCTCCGTCTTCCATCGCGCACAAGGCCGCAGGGAAAGTGGGGGACATTTTACTCCCGTGGCGGCTACGTATGACGTGGCTGAGCGCGGCCGCGCGGCCCCGATCTAGAAAGTGATCTGCGCTGGGTACAAAGTCTAGGCGGGCCGATGGCTGCGACCCTATAACGTAAAACTATTCCAATCTGTTTTCCTTCTAATCACCCGATGTCCAATTTACGTAACCGCCAACGCAAGCATCGGGTGGTGACTCGCAGCGTTGTTAGAAGGCTATTGAAACGCTCTCCTATTTTATAGGAGGTCACTGCATGTTGTTTGTTTTTAAAAGGAATATCATTGCCTAACTTAACATATATTTCTTACCTGATTGGCTGACCAAGGGCGATGAGCACGCAGAAGTGGAGGGGGTAACGTGGGGCCGGGCTAGCGCAGTGAAAGTAGATAACCTGATGAGCAGTATGTTGCCGGCAGTCTGCGTTTGCCCTGCTTCTTCTTACTTAGCTTTCGGTGTCTGCTATAAAATCACGTCGGCGTGCAACGGGAAACGTAACAATGCAGCTAAAACGAATCTTCAGTGAAGAAAATTTGACATAGCGATGTCGTTTTCGTGCTGAAAGGACTCGACAACCATATAATGTCTCGCAAGATTTTTAATATAGGCAAATAAATCCATTCTCCACGGCAGCTCCGACTAGCCAGTGCCAGAGCGATCGCCGGGTACCCACCTTCTATTGATGTCGGAACGGGGCAGTGTCCGGCTATTAAAAAAAATTAAGTTTTGATCGGCGTAATAATGCATCTTTAATGCGTACAAGCCACCTTGACGCAGTGATTTTTCACGGTTTTTGGGCGTCAGGTGACAGACAGGCGAAGTGGACGCAGCCCGAAAACTTTTTACCAATTGCGGGTGGCTGATGGTAAAAAGGCACAGAATCGAAAAATAATATTTTTCTGTTGTTCGGTCTCACATGCATAATTAGTGTGCACACGTCATGTAAGAGTGAGTAGCTCTCGCAGTTTTTTAACAGCGGAGCTGTTTAAGCCGAGCGTTAGTCCGTAACCTGCGGACAGAAATTGTGGGCCGATCCTGGCGGTAGTGCAGAAAAGGTCCAAGCGCAATGACACATACCTCTGTGAACTGGCGAAGCTGAGCCTGGATAAGTCTAGCTAAGCATGGTTGGGACTACTTAAGCTTAGTCTCTCATCGATAGACAATCGATAGTCAACCAGCAGCTAATCGATAATCGATAAATGATCAATAAATTCCGGAAAATGCTGGGAATGACTTGGTAGTGCTTAGCCTAGTCCAAAAGCCATGCCAAGCTAGGTGCCCATCAGCTACGCTTTCTCTGTAGCATTGCGCCTCCCGTGCAAGGTACGCTAATATTTTTCCTTTACGTTGCGTGAAAGACAAGTGAAGTTGGGCAATCATGGAGGCCTGATGGAAAAAATAGAACAGAAGCAGTTTGGTATAGCTTTTCGTTAAAGTGCCCCTGATGCCTTCGTGTGCGGTGTATTCTCGGCGCAATTAGTTAGCGTTGAAGCTAGAAGTAGCACGATGGACAATTCGCTCGCTGTTGCTGCCACTCTCCCCCACGCCAGCGTTTTGACAGCGAGTGTCCGCGCTTATCGAGAGAGATGTGCTTGTTTGTGATTGTGCACGCGTGACAACGTGCAGGTTAATTTTAGTTAGTAAGCGAATGTTTACAGCCGTTTATGCAGCTGATAAACCATAGTTGGCACAGCTGTCTAATACATTTCTGTCGCAATCAGTGATTCGCCTGTCGGGCGAAATTGACCTTATTGTTAATATTGTAAAGAGGTTTATTTGGGCGAATCCAACAAACAGGCGGCAGCTCGGAACAGTAGGCAGGGAGAACAAGATGGTGGTGTCCGAACGCCAATCTCGTGCCTTCTCCTCGTGATGATGATCGCCGGGATGTCCTTCTCTTCATTTCTTCATTATAATTGCCCCCGTCGAGAAAGGAGGAGCCATCCTGGCGATCTAACAGGTGGGGACAAGAGGGTCGAAGTACGGCTTGAGGCGGTCTACGTGAACAACATCACGTCCACGTCGACGACGGTCGCCGGGCGGCGTAAGAGGTTCAATGACGTAGTTTACGGGAGAGGTACGCTCGACTGTTTGTTGGATTCGCCCAATAAACCTCTTTACATTTGGTGGATCGTGCTGGGTACGCACATCGCCGGCACCCTGGAACTCCGATCCCGCACGTTGCACTCGACCATGCCAGCTGACGCTACCCAACCGCCGCCACCTCTCCCGGCCACTGTTTGCCCCGGCCTGGTTCGCCAGCGAGACCCCCCGGTCTTTTCGGGTACGGAAGACCAGGACGTCGAGGACTGGCTGTCGTCCTACGAAAAAGTTAGTGGACCCAACAAGTGGGATGACGCTGCTAAGTTGAGTACCGCGAACTTTTACCTGGCTGGCGTGGCGAAGCTGTGGTATACGAACCACGAATTATTGTAGTTAATATTATTGTTACTTATTACGCTCAAGCCAGGCGCAATACACATACAAGTTTCGAATACAGGCGCAGTTCTGTCTTCTTGCGACTGAGTGCCGATAATGTTTTTCGAGCAAATGGGGCACAGCCTGTCGTTTACAAAAAGCAGCTTGGTGTCTGCCACTGCGGATACGGTGGCATAGACAAGTTGTAAATCCGGTTTTCTATTGGATGGGGCACATCAGCACGCAAAAAGAGAATTTCGGGTGGTGGGTCGATTCCTTGTTGGCAAAATGGATATATTCTCTCGGCGCAAGCCGTTGCTTTAAAAGTGAATCCAAAGTACAAGTGCCCAAAAATGGTGTTAGGTAGTGTGCGCTCTTTCCCGTCTCTTGTTGTTTTCTTCCTGTTTGTTTTGGGCAGCGTTTCAATACATTAACATAAGGTCACTGTCTCGTTCGACGGAAACACCTAAACATTTTTGCAGTAGGTAGAGTCATCCGCGTTCGGCGTTCTTGGAAGTAGGGACTTCCGAGGTGATCAAAAAGCACAGTGCTACTTCATCTTTCTTTTCCTTTTATTAAACGTGCGACATTTAACGGTAGTGCGCGAAGGCGAGTATTACAAGCTTTTGCGCTGTAGTCGTTTTTTATTGAAAGTTGCACACGTGGCTCCACTCTCGTGCGGCCGAGACGTGTACTGTCAGAGTATGGTCATTTATCGGACAATGCCAGGGCTACTACTTTTGTTTTCTCGCCAAAAAACCGTCCCACCCCCCTAGTCGGTCAAATAACAGTCATAACCTTACCACAAACAAGACAAATTGGCTTTGTGCTTTTGAAAGCGGATAGTGACAGTCTATCAACTCTTTGTCTTTGGATCTTAGCACTTGCTTTCTTTCAAGCCCATGCTGCCCTAGAAAAAAGTCGGCAGAATTTTTTTTCTGGTTACAATAAGCATTCCCAATAGGAAGTTAACATTTTAGACAGTATTCGTCTTCTCCCGCAGTGCGACGTGTGTGGCGGCGTTGTGTAGAGATTCGGGGAAAAAAAACGATCCAATACGATATTGAGCAGCTGATTGCTGCACTCTCGTTAAATGCTAAACGCTTTTTGGGTTGCATGACACCATTTACACACCCTTACGTTGTCATTTTCTTGGCACAGGAAAAATTTGTGCTCTTCAAATGAATGTTCTATGGTGTAAGTGCTGCATTGTTTTGCTTATTTTATTTAATGTATTAAGCTTGAAAATGCCGCTAGACAGACATAATAGAGCACAGAGAAAAGGCCCAACTGCACGCGGCATGGTCTTATCCTTACAATAAATTCGCTAACGAGACAGATCATGAATCCAGCTACAAAATGATATCTCGCACCAAAGGAATGTGGGAAAAACCACTAGGACACACTAAGTTCGACAATCTTATTGTTAACAGGTGATTCAAGGGTGACGCAAGGCGACAACTGTTGCATATGACAGCGTGCATACGACTAGACCATCAATAGAATAACATGACTTTAGTGAACCAAGAACCAATATGCAGGCCATGCGGTAAAACTTTATTATAGCAACACATTTTCAGCATTGTTCGTACAACTCAACGCTTGAAGCCTGTGTATATTTGCGGCGGTACGTATATGTTTTATTGCTGCATGGCCCACTTTGGTTATTAGCCTGCGTAACACCGTGACAAAATTTCGCCTCATCGCACGCACATTTAAGCCTTCTTGAAAACAGAACCAGGACGATTCAGTCACTGGAACAGCCTCTCATTTATTTATCACACAGTCCCATATTCGCTCGAGGAGGATTATAGCGGGGAGCATGTATACACGCATTAAAACTTTTTTCAAGGTAAGATTATAAGAAGTGATACCCAAACCAAACAAGATCTAAAACAAAGTAACAAAGCACCAGCGGCCGAATTCACAAAGCTTTTCAATCGTAAGTGCTGCACCACGATTGGCTGACACCTGCTTCTGCGAACAGTTTAGCGTGAGAACGTTTTTGTGAATTCGGCCCCAGTATGTTGCATACAGTAGTTACCATGAGCCTAAAAGAAAAAGATTATGAAATTAAAGGCGTGTAAAATTCTTATACATTACCAGGAATTTGGGACATCGCCGAACAGCGCCTCTAGCGGCCGCCTCAGAAAACATACGCGTTTTCTACGGGAGAGCGTAAATAACTAATCATAGAAGCCATGTTTTAAAATATTCCCAAGGAAATAGGCTCTTGGCGCTTAGCCCGAAATAACATGCAAGTGGTGCCATTACATACGGCAGAAAACTCGTTCCAAATTGCGGGCGAAGTTTCAATTATGGGAGTCTATTGAAAAGCCAAAATTTTGGAGGCTTTTTTGGCCAGTAAAAGCAATTTGCGATGAACCTATTGCATTGACTGACGTATTCCTGGGGATTTATCAACTTCAATGATTTATCAACTTCAATGAATCAGCTTTCAGCTAGTTGCAGCAGCAGCTCTTGAAATGGCAAAGAAGTCGTTCCGAAATCGCAGTTTTCATAACAAGGTCGTGGAATTTATTGTGGTACATATATAAACCTAGTTTTCGCCAACAGCCGCGCTTCGAAGAGGTAGCCGAGCGTGTTGAGCGACCACAGATCAAGATCACTGATAACCACGATCGTGAGTTCGCAGGTTCGAAGCCAGCTGTGCCGCGCTTCTTCTTATCACTTTGTCGCTGTTTAGTTTGGCAGTTTTCCACCCGATGGCATATTCCGAAATGCAGGACATAAGCCTTGGGCGTGATCTTGTACGCGTTCCAAAATGGAACGGAGGCGTTCCGTTCCATCGAGCCGCACACGATTGGTCAATTTCAACCGTGACGTTCAAATTTAACAATCGTGTGCGGCTCGATGGAACAGAACTCCTCCGTTCCATTTTGGAACGCGTACAAGATCGCGCCCTTGGTTACGGTTCTTGTTTAGTTTCTTTCTACTGTACCAAAGTCTTCCTAAAAATGTCACAGTTTCGCCCTAAGGGCGAAGCAATGAATGCGATAGCAACACAGCAATGTCATACGAAGTAAGGTGAACGGCTTTGGTAGCAATGTGAATTGTAGTAAACATGAGCTGAATAAGTAAGCAGGTGTGCGGCGCCGTAAGTAGACCGACATGAAGAGAGACTCGATGACCACGAGAAGGCGCTTGTGAAACGGTGGTGTTGATGAGAAAGGCTTCCCGTGGGCAGCGCGTGCGAAGGGACACACCTGTAGCGCTGCACTGCCGATCCGGGCAGCATTGCATGTGTAGCGTGCGTTGGAAAATGTGGCCCGACTATTACTAACTGAATGAACCAGCGTGGTGTGAGCGCGCACAAACAAACACGAATGGATCACACTGAATGACTGCAGACAACGACTGTCAAAACGCTGGCAGCAAGCATACGCCGCCGCGGGCGAAGGTACGTGTGGTCTATCGCTTCAACGGAAACTGAGCGGCGAATGCACGGCGCATAAAGGTCAGAGCCGTGTGGAGATAAGAGACGGTGCGGACGAGCGACGAGCACAGTTGTTGGCAGAGTCCCCCCCCCCCCCCCCCGCTCTCTCCGGCGCTGGCTTCCTGCTTCCTTGCTTGCGCGTGGGAGATGAGTGCATTCGCTCTCCGTGATAGCGCGCGTCCCCGCACGCTTCCGCTCGGGCATACGGCGCGCGGTGAAGATTTTATCTATAGGGAACCTGACGGCGACGGTGACGGCGACGACGACGCCGACGGCAGAAATCCGGTTGAAGTGTCCATATAATTGCTATCGCAATAAAAAATAGCTGGCTGGTTTCGAGAACATGCGAACGTGTTTCCAAACATCTTTTGCACTTTAGGTATATTGTACTTTGGAAAATAAACGCAGGTAACGTGTTTTGAAAGTACATTTCTTTCCTAAGGTGAATATTTATGAAGACATTACTAAGAAATATTTTGCCTTTTCAGCTACGTCTTGGGAAAGGCGTGTTTTGTGCAACTCTTGTGCGGCTTGGAACGTGCCACAAAAATAAATAGCGCCCAGTGTGTGCAATTCAAAGACACAGAAGTAGAAAAGCTGGCTGCAGCCCCAGACGTAGTATTTTTACAAAGGAATACAGTTGAAGCTATTTGACTGAGTGTATTTGCATTATATCAAAGCAGATTTTTGCGTATACCTGACCTTGAGTGCAAATGAAGGATATCCGAATTATTGCACCAGCGTGTTTGCTTAGTACAAACCGATACCTCGAAACATAAACATTCTATCCTTCAATATGCAGCGCACGTGTCCTATCATTTGAACCATTCCCATATACCTTCACGAAATTCCAGAAATGCTAAAAGTCTTCATATCCTTTTACCCTTTTACCACAACTTACGCAGAGGAGTATTGGAAATTATGCGAAAAGACTCTGGGACGTGTTAATGTAGCCTGTCGTGTAAAAATAGAGAACGACTCCAATCACAGACCACACCCTTTTTGAATTATGCCCACAAAGTTGTGCAAGAAGACACTGTTTTCGGCTACAATTACCGAAGTTGCCATATAGCATTCTGCTGTTCTGTTCTTGACTAACTCTATTGCTGAATCAGGTCACAGCACCATGATATGATTACTGGTGCAATTATTTAGTAATTATGTGCGAATATTCTCCTACCCTAAATTTAACATGTTTGAATAATTGAAGAAACATGAGAAAAGACCGTGACGGTTTGCAGAAATGTTCCTTTATTATAATCGTTTATGACTCATATCGGTACGGTCGTTTTGTCATGATCACGCCAGCGTGCACTGAGCATGATTTATCATTTTGTCTACTGCCTATAAATAAAATACAAAAGTGTCGTTCCTCGTGTGTGAGTAGCACAATGGCAGCTGAACCTTTCACATGGTCCTACTAAGCCAAACGTTCCCTTTTCTGCCATGGTGCCGCAGAACATGTCAATTTCACACTTGATTTTCGCCCTTTCAGTTTCCTAGAAAGCATAGGGAGGTACACAAGACGAACAGGCGAAATTTTGAAGTAGTCCTGAGATCTGAGTAAAATTTCATAGGCAATGTTATTATCCTTTATTTGTTTACAAATTTATTACACCTCATTGGTGATAATAATGATGTACTACATATTAGTTCAGTTCTTATATTTAATAAAACATGTCTGAGGTGGCTGTCCTGAAAATTAACCAGGTGTAAGCTTTGCATGACGTTGGCTGGAAGGTCATTCATTAAAAAATGTGTGCAGAATAAAGAAAATACAGGTGTTCAATGGCACAGTCACCGTCAAAAGTTTACGCGGCCGAGATTCTGCGAATAAGTTCATTTTCAACGCAGCTACACCCACAGCCAGTAAAAGTATGCAAAACTTTTGTTTACTCTTGACCAGGATACGCTGTAAATCCGAATGCCACGATGCGTGCCTCAGGCGTAGAAATATAATATTTTTTCAGCTTCAGGCGTGCGAAAGCTTTGGACGCTGACTATACGTTCTGAAGGCCAGGCTGCTTTTTAGCTTATACGTGATGACAAGCGCCGAGCTCTTGATGATGGAATATTAGAGCGTAGAATTGATGAACTTGTGCAAGGTCAGGTGACTTCACGACGCAAACCTAGCGATAGAATCTCAGCATGCTTTTTTGTTTATTAACACTGATGATAAATGAATAATCAGAGTAAATTAATGTTACTGCCCGTTTCTGGACAGACTCGAGTGTAACGCATACGTTCTATATCACTGAAGGTTCCATGCTAATTCCATACAGGGCATTCATATTCGAATTTTGGCCTGTCTTACGCCTACCGAATCTTTAGCAATGAGAAGAGGTAGGCAATTGCTTCTTGGGATGTAGCCGAGGCCATGGTAGATGTGATTAGTAATGCGGTATATGTGAGTAGGCTGACTGGAATTATTAGATGAAGTACGCCAACGTACCTAGGTTAAGTCACGGTGGAAATTACAGAGCCCTTTATTGTATATATGTTGAAGTCATGTGAGAGTGTCTCTGCTAAAAAGTTATAACGTTAATAATATCACGACTGAGTAGCCTTCTGTTAAACTGTTGGTAAAAATACTGTGTACGAAGTTCTATTGTGGTTTAAACTGCAACGTTATCAGCGCTTCCAAAAGAAAGCCACTACAAGTCCATCTTTCTCGGGCGTTCATTTCACCTAGGTACCACTGCCTGACTCGTGAACTTTATATTTTTAAATCTGCCCCGATGACGTAAGTTACGTTGCGGAAAAAATAAATACCCTTTCTAAAGAATGAACTATCACAGCTTCCCGACAAAGCGCGGTACGTTGGCGCAAGTCGTCATGTGTGATCACGATAAGAACGACCACCCGTCGTTAAAAATGACTTGTCACTCCCCGGTTTTTCTTTTTTTGTCAAGGACGCGACTAACCCGTAGAAGGGTAATCCCGACCTTGGCATAATGCTTGCGACTTTTCTGGTTCCGGACGAGCGCGTTCTTTGTGTATAATTCAGGCGCCTGGCATCGAAAGGCTTAGACACCTTTAAACAGCGAAAGGCTTTCACAGTCACTTCTGTAGCTCCACGGAAAGCGCGGACAATCAGTCCACTTTCAGCATAAGCGCTCTGACCCAAGACACATATTTGCGAGAAAGGAGCTCCTATATTACCCATAGCGAGAAATGTATCCACAAATTACACCTCATTATATCGATGTGTTTATGAGCCGCACTCTGGTGCCTGTATTCCGTATTATGACAAAAAATGTAGTTTGTGCAGTGTCAGTAGCCTAAACGTAAAACAGGAAATTGAAGTCATCACAAAGACTGTCATATATTATAAATTGCAAGAAAAAAACTTAAACTGTACTTGATAATACTCGCAATGCAAACTTTGATGCATGTGATTCATTTCAATTTCCTATCTATTCCGACCCGCCGTGGTTTCTGAGTGGCTATGGTGTTGGGTTGCTGAGCACGAGGTCGCGGGATCGAATCCCGGCCACGGCGGCCGCATTTCGATGGGGGCGAAATGTGAAAACACCCGTGCACTTAGATTTAGGTGCATGGTAAAGAACCCCAGGTGGTCCGAATTATTCCGGAATCCCTAACTACGGCGTGCCTCATAATTAGATCGTGGTTTTGACACGTAAAAGCCTATAGCTTAATTAAATTTTTTAAACCTAGATGTTGCTAATCGTAGTGTTTAAGAGGAAATAAACATGCACTACTAGCGCGTGCAGAAACTACGCCGGTTTCTAGCGAGGGGCGCTTCGCGCCGTGACGCAGCAGACCCCTTCAAGCATTGACATTGCAGCATGCTGCCGGCCGAAATACACGGGCGGTGGGGTGCAACTCGGAATTAGTGGAGGTTGCCGTTGCAACGCGAAGATAATTGGATGTGACGGACGTTCGCGCCGAAGATTAAAAAGATTGTTGATATTAAAGCTATAGCTGTGCACTATGACGTAGCCAAACATGGCGGGTTTTAACGTTGGATCATGAACGCTATCACAGAGAAGGTTTATTGCAAAGAGTTTTATGGCGGGTAGAGGCGCGGTGGTGTTTAAAGCGATAGCCCTGTGGCGGCCCATGCGCAAAAAAATATTGTACCTTAAGTATCCTTACGTAATTTGAATGCGAAAGCATTATGAATTCTCTTAGTCATTACCAATAAATACTTTTTAAGTATTACAACCTGTTTGCGATCCTTCCTTCATTTTCTTTTCTCTGCGTTCATTAATCACCAGACCACAACCATTCAGAACTCATCGCCAAGTAGCTACGAGTTAATATGGTGATCCACCTTAATCCACCTGAACCCAATTTAATTGATTGTAATTTAGTTTACTTCACCTCAATTCACTTGACTCCACCTTAAGTCACCCTACTCTAACTTGTTGTAACTTTAATTCACTTCACTGTAATTCACCTTAATTCACAATAACTACCCATAATTACTACTAATTGACGTTGTAATACCATTTACTATCTTCTATATTACTACTGATTTCATTCAAGACGCTGATGATGTCACATTGACTTTTGATACCACTCGTTGTGAACGACGCCGGCTTTTCTGCCTCATGGCTCATGTAATGCTTTCGCATTAATGACTACTGTAGACGACAACGGTCCGTCTGTACGGCACAGAGCAAACAGCTTTCCCACTTTCATCTGCTTTCATTGCGATTTGCGCAGCGAAGCGCGGCATCCCGTCATGCTCAGAGTTGCTGCAGATAGTTGTTGCGCGGCGACGAGGGCAAGCGTGTATACTGCTCAAGTGCACGCGATAGGAGTGAGACCGCTGCTCCGGCCTAAGCGGCCAGATGTGCTTCCTGGCGCCGTGGTGGGAACGCGCCTTTGCCGATACGGATGGCACAAGAGCTGAAGCAAGTGGTATGCCACGTACTCACTAGCGGCAAAACGCGCGCCGCGAAAGCAGCCGCGAAACAGGTTTTTCTTGCCGCGGCAGGGATCGCTCCTGGACGATTTTTTGCGGTTTGCCGGGTGCCGCGGATGAAGGAGAACAATGAGAGCGGCCCGCTTCCGTGACGTGCGCGCGGGAAACTGGCGACATGCGGACCCGCCTGACCGCTCGTTTCGTACTCGCGTCCGCTGTTAGCAGGAAACTCGTTTCGCACTATCATCTGCACGCATCCGCTCCCGGACCGAGCTGACGGATAGTTCGAGAAGGGGGGAAAGAGTCTAGTCTGTCACGTGATTGCCGCAGCGGCACGCCGCCGGTTGGTGTGGCCGCCCTGCCGCTGCTGCGTTTTGCTGCCGGCGGCGCGCCGCGGGCGTTTTGCCGCTAGTGTGTACGTGCCATTATACCGGCGTTGTTTCCGCCATGTTCTCTGCTCTGTGCCGAGTAGAACGACTTATATCACTTGTCACGGCGTGACGACGCTCGGCCAACGGCGGTGCCGGTGGCGCGAGGAAAAGAGAGGCCCCGCGTAAACAGGGGCACTATTCCTCACCAGTACACGGGAGCCCAAGCCCAGAGTCCACTAAAGTTTGCTTTAGTGATTTAATAGTGGAGATGTGGTTTATGGTAAATGAAAAAAAAATAATCACGATAAGTAAACCAGAGAATGTTGATTCCACTGTCAATCTGCATAAAATCGACAAATTTAACACATGAAAACTTTTCTACAATCCCAATGGAACATTCGCATCACTTATGCTAAAACACTGCGTTGGATATCATGTGAAGCTTTCATTGTTGTTGTACTTCCTCTATAATAATCATTGAGTAATAATGCAATACTAGTAGCAGTAGGGGTAGTAATAGCAGTAGTAGCACTGATGGGACTTCAGACCCTCCCCCCCCCCGAAATTATTTCGTGCTGGCATGCACCGCCGACCAAAACAACCACCGGCACCGGGAATCTTTCTGGATTTTGTCTACAGTGTCTTTTTCACGCTCGAAAAGACATTTCGGCACGCACATTGCGAACTCGGGCTGGATTTCGTCGCAGGGCCCTTGGCACCTGGACTCACATAACGCAAGGAGCCCCATCCGAGCACAAACTTTCAAGGGTTTTTCGATAGCGAGCGGGAGCACTGCGGCATCTCGCAGTGGCCTGGGAATCTACGAAGCGCATGGACTTCAATTCCTAAACTTTATGGGTATAAAGTTCCCATAAACTTATGACGCGAAAGGTGCACTGACATTTCCAAAGGCGTGCTTTAGATTTTCAACTCTGGAAAGTTATGGGTTTAATGTTCTTATAAACTTGAGCTAACATGCGCGCACTGGAACCCTCGTGTCCAAGCCGTTTCACAAATGGAAGCCCGCACTCGCAATCTTCCACACACACGAAAATACTAAATATGACCGTGACTGCCAGCTAGCAGCTGATAATTTTCTCCAAACATTTTCAGGAAGGGCGCCCGATGTGATCAATCAGCTGGACCAGGGCAGGCAAAGTAAAATAAGAGAAAACAGAAGAAAGCCAACGGGCTATTTTTGAGGCGGTTCTTTTTTGCGGACGACAAGGTCTGGCTCTCCGTGGCCATAGGGACAGTGGTCCCATGGATTTAAGCAAATCCCCTCTGAAAATATTGGTATTTTCAGAGCGCTTCTTCATTTGCGAGCTGATTGTGGAGATACATATCTGAAGAACCATTTGGATGTTGCCCCATTAATACCTCGCGTTTGAGTCCAGATGTACAAAACCAAATTATAGAAATTTATGGTGAAATTATCAAAGAAAGCCTAGGTGCAAAAGTAAATGGTGCAGGCCGTTTCTCCATATTTGCTGATGAAACGACGGATATTGCCGGTATCCAACAGTTTACTGTTTGTGCAAGGTACCTAAACAAGGATGCCAACGACATCGAAGGAATACTTTTAGGTTTTTGCACCGGAATAGATGCCCTCTCTCATTGCGACTGCAGGTTCTATGTAAATGTGTAGAAACGGCTTCAGATTCTAGCCACCCTTCCAGTGACCACTTCAACCGCAGATAGTATATTTTTAACATGAGATTAGAAAAACTACTTGCGCTCTACAATGTCTGAAGAACACGTGGTTAGGCAGGCAAAGTAAAATAAGAGAAAACAGAAGAAAGTTAACGGCCTATTTTTGAGGCGGTTCTTTTTTGCGGACGACGAAGTCTGGCTCGACAAGGATGCCGACGTCCACAGAGACGTCGGCATCAACGTGTCCGAAGTCATTGACCGCTTCACTAAACTTCCCCGCCGAGTGAAGTTTGTCCTTTAGATAGCGAAGCGGCAAAAATCAATGCAAGTAAAAGTTCTTATCCTTCAGGTCCATAAACGCGTAATTATGAAAACGTATACCTGTTCATTAGTTTCTAAAACCGCAGGAATTATCGCTGTTTATTCAAACAGGTAGCATCATGATCAAAGTTATGGTGTGAAAACGAAAATTACGAGGACATCATTAACAAATTTTTACCGACGTTGTTTATTGAAAGCCCGGCCCTCGTGGCGTTTCCCAACAAACACACTCGGATATTGGGTAGTTTAACTTGCCGCATCATCTGTGGCTTTCGTTTGGTCTTTTCTTTCCTTTTTAGCTACCCGCTTTTACTTCTTTTTTGAGCCGAAGCAATACCCTTCCTTAATTTTGGGTGCAGAAAATTTGTCGCCGCTCTGCAGGCAGTTAAATTACACATTTTCGTACTGATTTTTGCATTATTCCTCTATTATCTACCCATATGGTGCTGTCGCGACCACCGCATGGCCCAAGTACATATCACGAGTTACATTCAGACATAGCGCAAAAAGTACGCACAACACAGGAAGACACGACAGACGCGGCCGAGCGCTACTACCAACCGTTTATTTCAGTCAACAAACCCTCCGATTTCTAAGGTGAACCATGTACACCAGTGTCACGCCCCTTTCCCATGGGAGGTGATAAAAAGAAATCTAAAAAAGTTAACAGTACTATCTCCCTCAGGCAATAGAGTTCAAATAGTTCAGTTCGGCACTGTGCAAAAGAATTGACGCTTCGCTTATACAAATATCTGAGTTCTTGTGGATGTAGAATGCTTCTAGAGCCACTCGAGCCTTGTAGCTTGCAGATTTGCCTAAGATAGTGGTCTCATAAAATCGTGCCTCGCAACCACACGTAATGATGTGGGCAACTAAATGTGCATACTTGTCCTCTTATTTCTTAACGTTTAGCGCATGCTCCCTGAGCCGGTCGTTTATGCACCGTTCGGTTTGGCCGATGTACACCTTCCCGCATAACAAGGGGACGGAGTATGCCACTCCTGTCGCACACCCCACGAAGCGGCTATCGTGGCTGGTTTGGCAACCTCCTTTCCTGTCCCCGCAAATTCAAGGGCAGAGCCTGGATAGCTTATTAGGAGCCGTGAAGACCACCGGAATACGATGCCTGTTCGCAACCTTCTTCAGTTTGTGCGAGACCTGATGCATATAAGGCATGGCTACGGGTCTCGCCATCCATCGCTGGGTCTCAGCTCTTTCCGCTCCAGCTCTGTTCTTTACCCTCTGCAGGATCTAGACTCGGCCACCGCAACAACAAGCAACTCAGGGAATCCCGCTGCTAATCTGATTGTCAAAGCTATGCTGCATTGAATGCGGGCATGACTTACGGAGCGCAGCATCCAGACATTGTAATGCGATGCCCCTTTTTACTATTTTAGAGTGGGCAGATTCAAAAGGCAGGGGACACTTCTTAATCCGTGGGAGGTACTCTCAGCAAACATGGCCTACACTAAATTTTAGCCTGAGATCCAGGAATTGTAAACCCTCAGTTCCAAGCAATTCATGAGTGAAACTCAAACCCTGCCCAGCTTGAATAAAAACATCAAAAATACTCCCAGGGGCAGTGAAACCGTCCTCTTTCTTTAAAAGAATTAAAAAGTCATCGACGTACCGAAACACTTTGAATACCTTCCCCCCATTAAAAGCCAAATCAAGCGCACTGTCAATATCAGCTAAAAATATGTCGCATAGAATCGGAGCCACGCAAGACCTAATACACACTCCTCTACGTTGCAGAAAAGGCTGCTCGTTAAAAACAATCAATGTTACACTAAGATAAAATTCTAAAAGATTTAAATTATGAACCGACAAACACGCGGAGTTTCGGAAATCGCATTCGCCACTCTGTTCAATGCACTTCCTAACAGCAACTAAAAGCTTATCTTGAGGTACTGAATAAAACAAGTCCTCAACGTCGACAGACAAGGCATAATCTATACTCTCGTTGTGTTTCACATATTCAGTGACTTCTTCAGATTTCCTCACGCGGAAAGGATCAACAACCGTGAGTCACTTAAGGCTCTTCAGTAAAAACTGACTAACATTCTTTTGCCAAGCCCCCCCTTCGCTCACAATGGTTCTGAAAGGGACATCTACCTTATGTGTTTTTGCAGAAAAGAAAACCTTCAGACTGTTCCCCTTACTATTTCTAATAGCACTAGCAAGATCATTCAATTCCAAGTCCTTGCAAAATTTGATGAACTTAGTCTTAACCCTCACTGCACTTTTTTAAACAGCCACAAAGTTCTTGTCCACTGCCGCTTGGGCTTTTTCATTGAACATGCTTTTCGGCATCACAACAAATCCACCTTCCTTGTCAGCTTCTATAAGAACCAAACTGTTCTGCCAAACTGAAAGAAACTAGCTTAGACCAACTAGCCCAACAGGTGGTCCTTCTGGAACATATCACGATTTCTGCGATCATAGTTTTGTACTTGCCTGGATCGTCTGTCTTTCTATGCGTAAAGCTACTACTATGTGTGACTGCGCAACATGTCTATTTGTCTTGTTTGACGCATGACATACAGTGACGTTTGCTTAAATACTTGGACTTATTGGATACTTATACATATATTTAAACATCTTGTTGCGAGGCTTTGTGTATACAAACAGTGCATTTTGTTACCAGTGACACTTTTGTGTCCTTTATCAACTTGTATCTTCGCACTTGTATATTCCATTCTATTTTCGCATTTCTAATGTACATCTTGCAGAACTCCTGCTTCTTATATGTACTCACTGTTGCGACTATATTATCGGTGTAATTACAATACACGACCGGTAACAACTGCTCATTCGCAATCTATTGCAACGAAGGACAGCGCCATTGAGGTTTTTCCCTGGCCGTTGCATATGTACAGTCACGAGCCAAAGTTTGTGGACCAAAGGTATGGTATGATGGTATGGTAAAGCTTTATTACGGTCCCTCGGAACGCGCGTCAGCACGTAGCGGGCCGCTCCCACGTCGGTACAGAAAGGCTGAGCCTCTGTGCTGCCACGATTTTATTTTTTTTCCTTCGCAGCCTGGCCATTCCGGCTGAAATCAAGAGCGCAAGCCTACGTGCGCGTGATGGACCAATACAACGTATTAAGCTAATTCGGGGCCGTGCAGCTGCGCTTGAATATATTTAAATTTTTTGCTGATGCCATGGTCACCAAACTTCTGCTCGCGACTGTACAAGAAAGTAAACAAGGTTCTTTAACGACAAAAATTTATCAGAATATTTGTGCTCAACTTGTTCTTTTCATAGTCTTTACGTTTTTCGCACCAGCTGTATGCACTGATTTGCTGGTTTGGAACTGATATTCTATGATGTTCTGATGTTCTAAAGTTCGTGTGATATTTTCTTTATTAAATAAATAGACAAAAAAACGCGGAAGCATTGATAACAGTTATTTCTGCCACAATTTTTGGGACGTACGAATATATTCTTTTATGAAAAAATACATATTTTACTTGACAGTGGGTAGCACTCAGTAGTTTGTTTGCAGCCTCTAATATACAATGACATTGGCAATGGCAATGCAGTTACTATTGATGTATTTGATCTCTCGACCAATTCTATAAGGAGGAGGCCGCGCTGCAACGTGACCCCCCCCTCTCCGAACAAAATTTCTGGCTATGCCACTGTGCAGTGAAGCAGGTCTTCGAACACTGACCAGTTACAGATGATTTTCTGCATTTACACCCGTCGCTTACCAAGAGCTTAGAAAAGGTGTTCGGCTGAAAAGTAGCAAATTTTCTTTACAAAGCCACTAATTTATTTTGTTCACAGGAACCTCCCTGAGAAAACTGACGTCAATTCGAGCATTTGTTGAAGTGATTTTACTCTTTGCGGTGTCAGCCATTTTCGTTATGGCGCGGTTTCGCCAAGGTCACTGCCAATGGCACCGAAAATATAGCCATGCACCTAACGCATTCGCTTTCGAAAAACAGAAATTCCGTGGCAGTGAACATAACTCGATCAGGCACCTGCACGCAAATGAGCAAATGGACTCGTAAACTGACGCCAACAGAGAATAAGGGTGTCAATCATGCGACTGCATATCCTGAAACATGCGCCCATCGCGACCATTTAGCAATCTTACATTATTATTTTAGAATCAGCTTTCGAGAAATGAAGCGATAAAAGCGCATTTTTGCTTTTCTGATTCGATCGGACAAAAAGTTGGACGAGGAAAAGATGGACGGAAGGGGGGGGGGGGCGGAGGCCGCTCTTTCAAGATCCTGCACCCGCTTTCTCGAAGCGGGGCTGAGCCTCTAAACGACTATCAATAGCAGCAAAACTGCTGATTCACAGTAGACTAGCTGGCCGCTCGTCTTACACGCTCGGCGTTTATCAGATCAGTCATTCCTGATTCGCGCTCGTCCATGCTGGACGGTGAAAGCTGTTGGCGTGGTCCCTTTTTTATTTTATTGTTAAAACGTGTATTCTGTTATCGTCCAGTACACTTCGTGGGTCATCGCGCGAATTTCGAATCTTAAAGGTCCGTACGCCACGTGGTGTAAAAGCTGTGAACTAAAGGCGATGTCCGGAATTGCTGGGGTTGCGACTTCTGCGTAGCTGACTGGTACAGCCGTCGGGATCTGTCGGGGCCTGGCCATGACTTCAGCGTAGCTGTGAGGCGCAGCCGCCGGAACATGCTGGTGGTGCTCAGGCAAAACCTCGTGCAGTTCTTGCGCTATGACGCGGCGAAGCGGAGGCGTAAAACTCGGCGTTGGCGCATGCACCGGCTGCGGCTGTGCAAACTCCATCAATGAGAGTTGCCGGGCAACTTCCTCGCGGACGAACGCCTTCATTTCTGGGAGCAAAGTTGTCTGGTCGGACATGGCAGCCAAACCAGCGAGGTGTTCGTCACGCGGTAGAGATCGACGGGTCAGTGATCGCTGCCTGCGGAGTTCTTCGTAGCTCTGGCACAGCGTAATAGTTTCGCCCACAGAGCGAGGATTTTTGGCCAGCAACATGTTAAAGGCGTCGTCTTCAATGCCCCTCAGGATGTTTTGGATTCGATCAGACTCCGCCATGGTCGAATTGACTTTCCGGCATAGGTCCAGGACATCTTCAATGTAACTGGTGAATGTATCACCTGGCTGTTGAGCTCGTTCTCGCAAACGCTGCTCGGCACGCATCTTGCGAACAGCAGGGCGACCATATACATCGGCGAAAGAAGCCTTAAATTCGGAACATGTCTAGAACTCTGCTTCATGGTTAATATACTACAGGCTGGCCACACCAGCGAGGTAGAACAGAACATAGCGCAGTTTGTCCGCTTCGTCCCACTTGTTATGGGCGCTTACCCTGTCATACGCCGTGAGCCATTCGTCCACGTCAGTGTCGTCCGCTCCTGTGTAGATAGGAGGGTCACGGTGACGAGGAACCCCGGGACACGCAGTTGTTGCGGGATGAGGCGCTTGCTCGGAGGCGTCTTGGGGCATGGTAGATGGTAGGGTACGGGATCGGAGTTCCAGGATGATTGTCTGAGGTTACCCCGCAGAATCCACCAATTCTAAAGGTGTTTATCTGGCAGAGCTTAGAGCAGCGCAACGTCAACGGTCAGCGCAGTAACAGCTTTCAAGCACGAGAGAGCCGTTGCCGATCAAGAGCGCTCGACCCACTAGCGTCTCTCTTCTTCGCTACAATATATATATATATATACAGGACGTAATCGGTCAGCGATCTCCAATTACCCCTGTCTCTTAATTTAGGCTATGCGATCTGCAACACTTGGGGCGCGGAAAAGCAGCTTAAGAAGGAAGACAGCGCGCACGAAGTTCGCAGCCATCCCTGCTCGTCAGGGGCGTAGCCAGGGGGAGGGGGATTGGGGGGGTTCAAACCCCCCTCCATTTACCCACCCTTTGTTATCGTCGCTTCGCGCTCACATAATTCATGAAACCGGTGCTACTATCACAATTTCATTCCTGGGCGCTTCCGTTTGGGTTGGTAATTTACAGGGAATCATGTCTGCATATGGAAAAAACTGTCACGGTGTTTGTCAAGGCTTTGACACTCTGTGAAGTTTGGGGCGAGAATGTGGCGGCCGCATTTTGAAGCAACAAATGCGCAACAAATGAAGCAACAAAAGCGGCAGCCGCATTTTAGATGATGGCGAAAGCGCTCGAGGCCCATTTACTTAAATTTAGGTGCACGTTAAAGACCCCTGGTGGTCGAAATCTCCGGTATACATTTCCGCCGCTTCCCTTCAGGTGCCGGTTAGGCCACACTCGTGCAGGATCTTAGGTTACGTTCACACTTGCTCTCGAAGCTGTCAGAAGTGGCAAAATATTGCAAAAATCCGCCCGCCTAGGCGGCAAAACAGGCAGAAAAAACAGACTGCGAGCCAAATCGGTCTCAGGACGATTTTTTCGCCATGGCGAAGCGGAAACGCGGCGGAAAGTCGTTCTGCTTCACTGGAAGCTACACTAGCATGAAAAGAACCGGTCGTAAAATTGAACATGGCACCAAAAGTGTAGGCTGTAATGCTGATCGACGCGATCTAGAACCAGCCCTTGCTCTACGACAAGAGTGGCACTAAAACGTACTCTCAGCAATACTCGCGATAGTATTCAACGTCGCGCGACCGGAGGTGGGGCAACGAAGCTTTAGCGTGACTCAACTTCTCGCGCTTTTGCAAACCCAGGCGAACCCACCACCGCCGTTTCCGAGGTGTCCGCGTCTTCCGTTTATTCATTGTCCATTTCTAGAAAACAAGTAGGTAGAAGTATAAAAGCCATTTCTTTATCCACTTCCACGGCAGACAATAGTTAGGCAGATTCCTCGTTGGCGCTCCATAATTCTCCTCGCTCGTGTCCAGTATGTTGCAGAAGTCGCGGGGTGCTTTTCTCGTCGCG
The DNA here is from genome assembly GCF_013339745.2 of Dermacentor silvarum. Taxonomy (NCBI): domain Eukaryota; kingdom Metazoa; phylum Arthropoda; class Arachnida; order Ixodida; family Ixodidae; genus Dermacentor; species Dermacentor silvarum. The sequence continues at coordinate 38,173,218 of NC_051156.1, forward strand.
ACGATAGATTGGGAGCGTAGGTCTCACGAAGGACGCGCAGGCTTTGGCGAGCCCCAACACAAGGGCCAGCCCAGGTTTTAGCTGAGGTGTTCCCGTTGCCCCTTTAGTGTCCTGGAGGCGCCGACAATACGAAATGATGATATGTTATTACAACTTGTAAATAAAAGCTATTAAAGAAATAGTATCACGCCTAGGCACCAACCTGTGAGTCAGCGCTACCGCGGCGGTGTGAGGAGAATTACCGAACCCCAACGAGGAATTTACCGAAGGTCGCAGATGACACGCGAAGTTGCGTAAAATGATCACTTTTGATGACGGTACGTGGGTCAAAGAATGAACATACCGCTCGAAATAACGCAATAATGAGCGCCACCACGCCGACAAACGTACGCAGACGAGATGGATCTGGACGAAAACGGCAGTGGCGGCCGCGGCGGTAGCAAAACAAATGTGAACAACTTGGACAGGCGCTGAAAAAATTTTCCGGCCGCTTTGGCCTTTCCGCCCGCTTGCCGCTTCCCAAGTGTGAACGTAGGCTTAGTCTGCGCGAGAAACGTCTCTCGTTTGCGATTGCGCCCCTACGGAAGGCTGGTAATTACTGTTGTGTTGTTGAATCCCAAACCAGCAATTACGGAAGGCTGGTAGTTGCTGTTTGTTGTGGAATCCCAAACCAGCAATGTACACACGAACAGGTTGATGACAGCAGTGAAATTCCACCGATTCGCAACAGAATGCACGAAACAGACAGCCGACAAGCATGAATTACTGCATGAATTACAGGAGCGTACAGCGTAAGTAAACTCTTGTCGCCGCCGCTGACAGTTCTTGTCGGAGTTCACGCGTCCTGAGAAATTGATTATGTGCACTATGCACTGAACAAGACTGGAGTTCATCCCTGCATCACTATAGTACACCAATCAGTCGAGATTCTGTGAGGTACAAGGCCGCTTCCTGTTTGCACCGGCGTAAGTAAAGCAGAAATGAGTCGCACGCACTACTTAAAATGCGTACACACGCCATATCTATGCTGTGCGGTGAAATATTCTGTACAATTCTGAATCTGTTGACGTAAAGGCCAATGGCGACTGCATACTCGCACACAGCGGAAGACAGAGTGGCCCATGCACTTGCTGCAGGAAATGCAACCCTCTCGTATGAGGGAGCAGGGCGACGAAAGCTACGAAAAAAAAGCTTTACGCGTTTTTGCGCGTTTTTAAGTTTTCTAGCGCAAAGACGCAGCGAACAAGCTATTGCTATGGGAGTAGGTATAGCCTGGTCACACGTACATTTTCATGCGTATAGCCACAGAACACCCATACAAACTGGTATAGCCGTCCTTGACTTGTGAAACGTAGTTCGCCCCGACGAGGACGACGCCATCTACTCTTAACGGAAATTAACAATTAATTATGTCTTCTCCGATCGCACGGGTCGTCTTAATGATGCGTTTTCGAAGACTGGTCCATTCAGTGGCGCGATGAGAGACCGTTGCTCCAAACGCCCACTGTAACTGTCATACTATCTGTATTTACTGAGCTTCTTTTACTGTTTACTTAATTTCTTCACAAGCACACGCACACGCGAGGGGGGGGGGAGCGGTCCCATGTCTTTGATATACATGTATAGCGTCTGCCTAAACTACAGATATTTATTATCGATCACGTGACGTAGAGGAAAGCAGGAGCTTGCCCCCCCCCCCCCCCGGTCGAGCCCGTGACCCCCCCCCCGATAATAATTTTTGGCTACGCCCCTGTTCTGAATGGTGTGGCTTCCGCCCCAGAGGACGGCAGAGCATTGGGAGAATAATTGCAATGGACAGCACAGGCTGAAGCAGGAGCGACTGGAGGAAATTCTTGGAAAACGCGCCCCGGCGGCCGCCATATGAACGAAGAGTGGTTACAAGTACTTCTTCGCCTCAAATCAGTGATTACAGAGACCATCGTCTAGGAGTTGGTGGCAGTGAAAGAGCAGTTTATGCAGAAGATTCTGAATGGTGTGGATTCCGCCCCAGAGGACGGCAGAGCACTGGGAGAATAATTGCAACGGACATCACAGGCTGAAGCAGGACTGACTGGAGGAAATTCTTGTAAAACGCGCCCCGGCGGCCGTCACATCAACGGAGAGTGGCTACAAGTACTTCTTCGCCTCAAATCAGTGATTACAGTGACCATCGTCAAAGATTTCGTGGCAGTGAAAGAGCAGTTTATGCAGAAGATTCTGAATGGTGTGGATTCCGCCCCAGAGGACGGCAGCGCACTGGGAGAATAATTGCAACGGACATCACAGGCTGAAGCAGGACTGACTGGAGGAAATTCTTGGAAAACGCGCCCAGGCGGCCGTCACATCAACGGAGAGTGGCTACAAGTACTTCTTCGCCTCAAATCAGTGATTACAGAGACCATCGTCAAAGATTTGGTGGCAGTGAAAGAGCAGTTTATGCAGAAGATTCTGAATGGTGTGGATTCCGCCCCAGAGGACGGCAGAGCACTGGGAGAATAATTGCAACGGACATCACAGGCTGAAGCAGGACTGACTGGAGGAAATTCTTGGAAAACGCGCCCCGGCGGCCGTCACATCAACGAAGAGTGGCTACAAGTACTTCTTCGCCTCAAATCAGTGATTACAGTGACCATCGTCAAATATTTGGCGGCAGTGAAAGAGCAGTTTATGCAGAAGATTCTGAATGGTGTGGATTCCGCCCCAGAGGACGGCAGAGCACTGGGAGAATAATTGCAACGGACATCACAGGCTGAAGCAGGACTGACTGGAGGAAATTCTTGGAAAACGCGCCCCGGCGGCCGTCACATCAACGGAGAGTGGCTACAAGTACTTCTTCGCCTCAAATCAGTGATTACAGAGACCATCGTCAAAGATTTGGTGGCAGTGAAAGAGCAGTTTATGCAGAAGATTCTGAATGGTGTGGATTCCGCCCCAGAGGACGGCAGAGCACTGGGAGAATAATTGCAACGGACATCACAGGCTGAAGCCGGACTGACTGGAGGAAATTCTTGGAAAACGCGCCCCGGCGGCCGTCACATCAACGAAGAGTGGCTACAAGTACTTCTTCGCCTCAAATCAGTGATTACAGAGACCATCGTCAAAGATTTGGTGGCAGTGAAAGAGCAGTTTATGCAGAATATTCTGAATGGTGTGGATTCCGCCCCAGAGGACGGCAGAGCACTGGGGGAATAATTGCAACGGACATCACAGGCTGAAGCAGGACTGACTGGAGGAAATTCTTGGAAAACGCGCCCCGGCGGCCGTCACATCAACGGAGAGTGGCTACAAGTACTTCTTCGCCTCAAATCAGTGATTACAGAGACCATCGTCTAGGGTTGGTGGCAGTGAAAGAGCAGTTTATGCAGAAGATTCTGAATGGTGTGGATTCCGCCCCAGAGGACGCCAGAGCACTGGGAGAATAATTGCAACGGACATCACAGGCTGAAGCAGGACTGACTGGAGGAAATTCTTGGAAAACGCGCCCCGGCGGCCGTCACATCAACGGAGAGTGGCTACAAGTACTTCTTCGCCTCAAATCAGTGATTACAGAGACCATCGTCAAAGATTTGGTGGCAGTTAAAGAGCAGTTTATGCAGAAGATTCTGAATGGTGTGGATTCCGCCCCAGAGGACGGCAGAGCACTGGGAGAATAATTGCAACGGACATCACAGGCTGAAGCAGGACTGACTGGAGGAAATTCTTGGAAAACGCGCCCCGGCGGCCGTCACATCAACGGAGAGTGGCTACAAGTACTTCTTCGCCTCAAATCAGTGATTACAGAGACCATCGTCAAAGATTTGGTGGCAGTGAAAGAGCAGTTTATGCAGAAGATTCTGAATGGTGTGGATTCCGCCCCAGAGGACGGCAGAGCACTGGGAGAATAATTGCAACGGACATCACAGGCTGAAGCAGGACTGACTGGAGGAAATTCTTGGAAAACGCGCCCCGGCGGCCGTCACGTCAACGGAGAGTGGCTACAAGTACTTCTTCGCCTCAAATCAGTGATTACAGAGACCATCGTCAAAGATTTGGTGGCAGTGAAAGAGCAGTTTATGCAGAAGATTCTGAATGGTGTGGATTCTGCCCCAGAGGACGGCAGAGCAATGGGAGAATAATTGCAACGGACATCACAGGCTGAAGCAGGAGCGACTGGAGGAAATTCTTGGAAAACGCGCCCCGGCGGCCGTCACATCAACGAAGAGTGGCTAGAAGTACTTCTTAAGCGCCTCAAATCAGCGATTAGGGAGACCATCGTCAAAGAGTTGGTGGCAGTGAAAGAGCCGTTTATGCAGAAGATTCTGAACAGTGAAATTCCACCGACTCGCAACAGAATGCACGAAACAGACAGCCGACAAGCATGAATTACTGCTGTGCGCAGTACAGCGTAAGTAAACTCTTGTTGCCGGCGCTGACAGTTCTCGTCGGAGTTCACGCGTCCTGAGAAATTGAGATTATGTGCACTATGCACTGAACAAGGCCGGAGTTCATCCCTGCATCACTATAGTACACCAATCAGTCGAGATTCTGTGAGGTACAAGGCCGCTTCCTGTTTGCACCGGCGTAAGTAAAGCAGAAATGAGTCGCACGCACTACTTAAAATGCGTACACATGCCATATCTATGCTGTGCGGTGAAATATTCTGTACAATTCTGAATCTGTTGACGTGAAGGCAAATGGCGACTGCATGCTCGCACACAGCGGAAGACACAGCGGCCCATGCACTTGCCGCAGGAAATGCAACCCTCTCGTATGAGGGAGCAGGGCGACGAAAACTACGAAAAAAAAAGCTTTACGCGTTTTTGCGCGTTTTTAAGTTTTCTAGCGCAAAGACGCAGCGAACAAGCTATTGCTATGGGAGTAGGTATAGCCTGGTCACACGTGCATTTTCACGTGTATAGCCGTCCTTGACTTGTGAAACGCACTTCGCCCCGACGAGGACGACGCCATCTACGCTTAACGGAAATTAACAATTAATGATGTCTTCTCCGATCGCACGGGACGTCTCAATGATGCGTTTTCGAAGACTGGTCCATTCAGTGGCGCGATGAGAGACCGTTGCTCCAGACGCCCACTGTAACTTTCGTACTAACTGTATTTACTGAGCTTATTTTACTTTTTACTTAATTTCTTCTCAAGCACACTCGAGGGGGGGGGGCGGTCCCATGTCTTTGATATACATGTATAGAGTCTGCTTAAAGTACCGACATTTATTATCGATCACGTGACGTAGAGGAAAGCAGGACCTTGCCCCCCCCCCCGGTCGGGCCCGTGAACCCCCCCCCCCCGAAAATAATTTCTTGCTACGCCCCTGCTGCTCGTCATTGATCATTGCACCCCCCAATGATTACCAACAATTGGACATGGCGCGCGGGACGCGTAAGCGTCAACCGCACACAGTAATTTGAAGCTCCGGCAGGGCTAGATGAGAAGCCACGTGCTCACCTGCCTAAGCGCGCATTTGATCGCGTGACCTACAACTAACCCGAATATTGACCGCGTGGGAAGATAATGTCGATCAAGCCGCCATCCTTTTCCGCTCAGTGTTATGCGCTTTTTCTCGCACCCACAGTGTATGGATTGCTCACTCATATGACGTTTGGACATTATACGGAATATCACGGCGACAACGACAGCGAAAATTTGCCTGGGGTGTCAATACAATTCCTGTCGCAATAAAATGCAAACTAGAAATCAGGCGTCGAGCTCACTTCTACCGCGGCTGCGCACGTTGCAATGTGCACCGGCTACAAACACAGCATGAGCACCAACGACAAAACCAATAATGGGCACCTCGCTTATCGGTACTTCGCCAGAACTCGTCAGGCGGTGAAATGGAAGCGTATTTTCCACCGTATAAGCACCAGCGCAAACGTAACACTAGGCGCGCAGGGAGACAGCGCACGCGAACGGACCAGCCATCTCGGATTGCCCAGCTTGAACTCGGCGCAGATTAACTCCAAAATGAAGCGCGTGACCCACATATGTATGGAAGAGGCAGGAAAAGTAGAAGTTGAGGACCCGTGTGTTCTATCCGCTAGGCGAACGAAGACTCCACGCCGCTATCATGAAGGTTCCTCAGCTTCCGTGTGTCCATCAGCGAGTGACATGCACCACCACAGATTCTTTGAAGTACTTGACAGAGTGCTGTATTCGTTAAACATGTATCCACCTGATATATGGCAGCATAAGTCCCACATTGAGCAGCTTGCCATAGGGAAGGAAGACGAAGCACATGTAACATAGTTCTACGGTGACGACCTTGAACCACGACGCCTGATTTTGCACAGAGATATGCTGATTAATATTTTAAGCCAGCAAACGTCGGCATCATTGCACACATATGGGGAAGTCGTGCACATGTTTACGGGGGGGGGGGGGGGGGGCATGGGCGCACACATGCGAAACCTTTTGCCGGAAATGGCCAAGCTAAACAAATTGCGTTGGCCATACTAGTCTCGTCTACCACATCCGAGATGTCCTTTTCTTGCCTTCGGTGACTGAAAACATACTTGCGGTTGACGACTGGACAAGCCCGTTTGAGCCATCTGGCAATTTTTTCATGTCTACAAAGAACTCTCCCGTAAAATCATTTTCATTAAGATTGTCGACGACTTCATTTGCAGATCAAATGCCCAAACGAACACTTTTTCAATGATGGTGAAATCATCGCATCAGACAACGAACTGATGTCTTTAGTAGGACAGAGAAAGGCACCAACTTGCAAGTCAAAGCAAACCACCTGACTTAGAAAACAACGGAAAAAGTTATAGAAAGGAACGAAAATTTGGTCCATAACAGCGCAAGCAGAGTGAGGGCATTTGGGTAAGAAAAGACGCGTGGTGGCGCTATTTGTAAAACTCCCTAGTCTATCTGTGCATTTTCTTATTAATTTTTATTCATCCTGCATTTGCCTCTCAATACTACAATCCACGTTGTTCCTATATTTGCTATCGAGGACTTGCGCGCTTCTGGAATATTGCTGTCTTATTTATTTATTTGATAATATGCTTATTTATTTGTGCACCTGAGAAGTTTTACTCTATAACCCTTTGTTCTCCTCCGGAAAATAAACGAAACCAGTTGCATAAGGCAAGCCTTGACATGTAAGGGAACTATGGCGTTATGGAATCACATTATACATATGTTAATAATTCTAGTCATAAGTTGTGTTCAGAAATTGGTGTATGTATATATATATATATATATATATATATATATACATCATATCATAAGAAGCCAACAAACATTGACACCAAGAACAACATAGGGGAAATTACTTTGCACAGACTAATTGAATTAAAGAAATGACAAATTAATGGAAATGAAAACGGATGAAAAAACAACTGTCCGCAGGTGGGGAACGAACCCACGTCTTCGCATTACGCGTGCGATGCTCTCACCATTGAGCTACCGCGGAACCGTTCTCCCATCCGCTTTCTGGGGTATTTATGTTTTACAACTAGAACTAACTCTGGGAGTGTTAGCCAGCGCCACCACTCACAAGCCTAGGGGCGGATGTGGAACATCCTTTCTGCCGCAGGCGTCATGAGCACGTGATCTTTTTTTGGGTGATGGCAACTGGTCAATAAACCCACATATGCTCCCTGAAGGCATCAATGTTGCCGGATTCGAGCCCTCGTTATGTAATGAACGAGAAGAAAGGGAACCGAGGGGCCCGATTTTTATTAATCATATCATAAGAAGCCAACAAACATTGACACCAAGAACAACATAGGGGAAATTACTTGCACAGACTAATTGAATTAAAGAAATGATAAATTAATGGAAATGAAAACGGATGAAAAAACAACTGTCCGCAGGTGGGGAACGAACCCACGTCTTCGCATTACGCGTGCGATGCTCTCACCATTGAGCTACCGCGGAACCGTTCTCCCGTCCGCTTTCTGGGGTATTTATGTTTTACAACTAGAACTAACTCTGGGAGTGTTAGCCAGCGCCACCACTCACAAGCCTAGGGGCGGATGTGGAACATCCTTTCTGCCGCAGGCGTCATGAGCACGTGATCTTTTTTTGGGTGATGGCAACTGGTCAATAAACCCACATATGCTCCCTGAAGGCATCAATGTTGCCGGATTCGAGCGCTCGTTATGTAATGAACGAGAAGAAAGGGAACCGAGGGGCCCGATTTTTATTAATCATATCATAAGAAGCCAACAAACATTGACACCAAGAACAACATAGGGGAAATTACTTGCACAGACTAATTGAATTAAAGAAATGATAAATTAATGGAAATGAAAACGGATGAAAAAACAACTGTCCGCAGGTGGGGAACGAACCCACGTCTTCGCATTACGCGTGCGATGCTCTCACCATTGAGCTACCGCGGAACCGTTCTCCCATCCGCTTTCTGGGGTATTTATGTTTTACAACTAGAACTAACTCTGGGAGTGTTAGCCAGCGCCACCACTCACAAGCCTAGGGGCGGATGTGGAACATCCTTTCTGCCGCAGGCGTCACGAGCACGTGATCTTTTTTTGGGTGATGGCAACTGGTCAATAAACCCACACATGCTCCCTGAAGGCATCAATGTTGCCGGATTCGAGCCCTCGTTATGTAAACGAGGGCTCGAATCGAGGGCTCGAACGAGGGCTCGAATCCGGCAACATTGATGCCTTCAGGGAGCATATGTGGGTTTATTGACCAGTTGCCATCACCCAAAAAAAGATCACGTGCTCGTGACGCCTGCGGCAGAAAGGATGTTCCAAATCCGCCCCTAGGCTTGTGAGTGGTGGCGCTGGCTAACACTCCCAGAGTTAGTTCGAGTTGTAAAACATAAATACCCCAGAAAGCGGATGGGAGAACGGTTCCGCGGTAGCTCAATGGTGAGAGCATCGCACGCGTAATGCGAAGACGTGGGTTCGTTCCCCACCTGCGGACAGTTGTTTTTTCATCCGTTTTCATTTCCATTAATTTATCATTTCTTTAATTCAATTAGTCTGTGCAAGTAATTTCCCCTATGTTGTTCTTGGTGTCAATGTTTGTTGGCTTCTTAAGATATGATTAATAAAAATCGGGCCCCTCGGTTCCCTTTCTTCTCCTTCATTATATATATATATATATATATATATATATATGTATAATGTCACGAGCTCTCATAACAGAGGGCAGAAACAGCGCGAATGACCACGGGGACTGTCGGTGGAGAAGGAAGACGACGTTCGGCTGGTTGCTTTCGTGCCGGGCTTGCAACACGCCAACCGTTACGATTTATCTGCCCTGCAGATTTAAATAAACGCTTCTCGGCGTAACATTTGGTGGAGATGCTGGGTACGGTGGGAAGCAGGCGAACGGTTCCTGAGTAGCAGGCGAACGGCATCGATTGCCCATAGCTCGATGGTCTACGTTGGGTGCAGTATCTAGCGATGGTCTATATTGGGTGCAGTACCTGGTGTGCCACAGCTGTAGCACACAGGCATAGGGCGAACATCTGGATGCTGATGACAGTGTTCAGCCGTGGCCGTGCGTTGAGAGTAACCAATGTACTGTCGTTGCGAGTCATAGGCAGTGGCTGGTCGTCGTGAGCAACCGTTGCGTGGGCGCTGATCAAGGCTTTGTTCAAAAGAATCGTTATAGGACGGCTGGTTCAGGTCATGATGTGGACCATCTCTATAGTTGCCAAAGTCCGCGGCGTTTACTGAGTGCTGCCAATGAGTCGAGGGGGTTGCACACATGGCGTCTCGGAAAGCGCAGGAGCTGTAACGTGGGGCCACATACCGTGCTTGTTCTTCGTGTCGAAGGAGTTCCTCACGGACAATCTGCCGAATGGTGGACGATGTGTATTGGAGGATTCGTGTCCACACTGGCTACAGTCGTCACATTAGCTAGCCGTCCAAATTTCGGGGCAATTCGACGAGTCTTCAGTGTTTCGAAGGTACGGCAGTGCCGTATCACATCTGATACTGTTTCGAAGTTATCTTTCCCAATGAGGAAGTTGTACACATCTTCCGCGATTCCCTTCAAAAGGTGTCCCGCCTTATCCTCTTCTGACATTCGGGGGCTTACGGTCTTACACAGTTTTAGAATTTCCTCGGTGAATGTGGTGCAAGTCTCTCCAGGGACCTGAGCCCTCTGAGCTAACGTTGATTCCGCTCGTTTCTTCTTGGCATCCGAATCGCCAAATCACTTCCTAATCTCGTCAACGAAACAGGCCCAGGTAGTTAGCGCGTCCGCATGGTTGTCATACCACACCATCGCTGTGCCACTCAAAAAGAAAACAACGTTCATCAGTTGGGATACGGCGTTCAAATGATTGTACTGGCTTACCCTTTCATAATGGGTGAGCCACTCATCGACATCTTCTCCTGCCTTTGCGGAGAACGTGCATGGCTCTCGGTAGTGTTGAATCGGCGCTGGTCGTGCCGATGCAGTACTGGGAGCATCTTCCTCTCTAGGCATGATGGTGGCCGATGGCAAAAGTCCAGCAAGGCGGCGGCTTCTCCGAAGGTCTTGTACGGACGATTCCGTTGTCGGTCGTGGGAGGTACCCAGCACAGCTCCACCAGCTTTCCGAGCGTATCGATCACCATCTCCACGGCGGTGCATCCCGTCATCATCTCCGCGGCGCCGCTTCCCGTCACCCCCGCCGGAAAACTAGCCAGCGCGACCGATGGGGGTGAGGTCGCTGGAAAATCTGTGCTGCCGACTGAGATACCTCCAACTATTTTCATGCTGAAGAACAGGGTTCATGTGTGTATTGACGGTGTGTCTACCATGGCAGTGCTTACATAACTTCCGGACACAGCAGAAGCCAGTAACATGCGCCCTGTGGACTCAAAATTCGTCTCCATGGTCGCTAAATCGCTCAGTGACCATAAGCGTGATGCGTTGGTGGCGCTCCTTGTGAAACACTCCTGAGTATTCGACTTCACGCAGCACGACGGCCCGACATCGATCCCTGTGTCTAGAAGTCGCCACCGCATCAACACAGGATCTGCTGAACCAACTCGACAAAAACCCTATCGCGTGTCGCCCGCAGAGCGCAAGATAATCAGTGATCAAATCGAAGAAATGCTAACCAAAGGAGTCATTCAAGAGTCATCTAGCCCTTGGGCAGCACCAGTGATATTGGTGAAAAAGAAAGATGGTACGTGGCGATTCTGTGTTGATTACTGACGCCTAAACAACGTTACCAAAAAATACGTGTACCCGCTTCCGTGAATAGACGACGCAATCGATTGCCTTTATGCGGCCTCGTACTTATCCTCTGTTGATCTGCGGTCAGGTTACTGGCAGATTCCTATGCACACTGAGGATAAGGAAAAAACTGCATTTGTAACGCCTGACGGATTGTTTGAATTTAACGTCATGCTTTTCGGGCTGTGCAACGCGCCCGAAACGTTCGAACGGTTCATGGACACTGTACTGCGTGGCTTGAAATGGGAAGTTTGCATGTGCTACCTGGACGACGTTGTGATCTTCGGCCGAACATTTAGTGAGCATAACAAGCGTCTGGAGTTGGTGCTGAACTGCTTGGAGAAGGCTGGCCTGGTCCTCAATTCAAAGAAGTGTCATTTTGGGGAGCGACAAGCTATTGTGCTGGGACATCAGGTCGATAAAGAAGGCATCCGACCAGATCCACAAATCTATATATATATATATATATATATATAGTCAACAATATATATATATATATATATATATATATATATATATTGCGACGTAGCATTAACACGACCTTTAATAAGCCGCGAAGACGCGGCGGACCGATCATACTCAAGGCACAGATCAGTCTCAAGATGAGTCCCCACAAGCGATGAAGATGAAGAAGCCGATATGATGATGAACATGTGCAGCCAATGAAGAAGTGACTGAGAAATGCCCACACTAATTTTTCCCGCATGCGAGCGGCCAGCCTGGCCGCAACTTAAAGGGGCGGCGAACGCCTTGTGAAAGACTTCATGCGAGAGACGTGGACAATCTCGGCAGCGCGACAGCGGCGGTAACTGGGAACTTTAATAGGTTGGACGAGATAATTAACGGGAGAAGTCTGCTCCAAGGCTCTGTATGGGCCTATGAACCGAAACTGAAACTTGTCGCACAAGCCAGGAGGGCGAACTGGTGTCCGGAGTAGCACTTCATCGCCCGGGCGGAAGAACACGGCGCAATGGGACGCGTCATAGAGGTCCTTGCGGTCATGTTGCCGTGCTTCAGTGTTGATGCGGGCGACAGTGGAGGAGGCGTGATATATATTGTTCACAAGAGGATGCAGCTGGAGTGACAGGGGCGGAGAAGAAGGAGACGCCAAGAAAATAAGAGGGCGATCGGCCACAGACGAGGTAGAATGGCGAGTAACCAGTTGTGCGTTCTACGGCGGTATTGTAGGCAAAAGTCATGAATGGCAATATTGCGTCCCAGTTTGTGTGGTCTGGTTGAATATACATGGCTATCATGTCGGAGAGCGTGCGATGAAAGCGCTCAGTAAGTCCGTTGGTTTGAGGGTGGTAACTCGAGGTTGTCTTGTGGGTGGTGCCGGAGGCTCGGAGCAATTCGGCTAGGATTTGTGAAAGCAATGCCTTTGCGTGGTCGCTCAGGATGACACGAGGAGCACCGTGACGCAGGATTAATGCTTGCGGCATAAATGCAGCCACTTTAAAAGGCGACGCCGAAGTCACACAACCTGTTTCGGCGTAATGTGTCAAGTGGTCGACGGCTGTCACTATCTATCGATTGTCGGTGAGAGTCGTGGGAAGGGGACCATACAGATCAATGCCAACGACTTCGAATGGTGCCGATGGACACGGGACTGGTTGGAGCTCTCCGCTTTGACCTGATGTTGGTAGCTTTCGGAGCTGGCAAATGGCGCAGGAAGCGACGTACCGCGCTACACTAGTGGATAAGCCAGGCCAGTAGAAGCGACCTTTGATGGGGTCATATGTTTTCTGAAAACCAAGATGACCAACAGTCATGTCGTCTTGATAGGCCTTAGGAACATTAGCGCGAAGAGAGCGAGGCATAACAGGCACCCAGCGTTGACCATCAGGGTGATAGATATGGCGGTACAGGGCGCAGTTGTCGAGCTTGAATTGCGTGAGCTGTCGACGAAGGCGAGCGTTGGCTGGGCGCGAAGTTCCCTGAATGCGGTCTATGATGCGTCGACATTTAGGGGTCAGCGAGTTGGTGAGATATGAGCGATTCATGGTCATCGGAAGGAATCTGGTCAATAGCGGTTAAGGACAACACATGCGGGGAAGGACGGTTCGAAAGCTTGTCGCGGAAGGTAGGAGCGGAACCATTGCATGCATGGCGTCGTAGGAAGTGGGCAGCGAGAAAGCGCGTCTGCGTCCTGATGCTTTTTACCACACTTGTAGATAATAGTGAAGTATTCTCGCCGACGGATAATCCAGCGACCAAGGCGTCCGGTCAAGTTCTTGAGCGTGGAAAGCCAACATAAGGCATGGTGGTCCGTAATGATGGTAAAATGGCGGCCGTGAAGATACATACGGTCGAAATTTTTGTACCGACCAAACGACAGCGAGGCACTGCTGCTCAGTGATGGTATAATTCTTCTCGGTGATCGTCAGTACGCGGCTTGCGTAAGCGACGACCCTCTCACGGGAAGACTCATCTCGCTGTAGGAGAATACCACCGATGCCATGACCACTAGCGTCCGTATGCAGGAGTGTGGGTGCAGTTTCATCGAAATGGCGATGTACTAGTTCAGATGTGAGGGCGTTTTTCAGATGGGTAAACGCTGATTCGCATTCGGGAGACTACTCAAAGGCAACACCAGAACCGAGTAATTTGTACAACGGTGCAGCTACTGAGGCAAAGTCACGTATAAAGCGGCGAAAATAAGAAGCAAGGCCAAGGAAACTGCGCAAATCTTTGGCCCTTTCGGGGCGAGGGAAGTGAAGAACCGTTGAAACCTTATCGGCATCTGGACGAATGCCGTCCTTGCTCACAATGTGACCCAAGACCTTAATTTTCTTGCTGGCAAAACGTCACTTTTTCGTGTTCAGCTGTAGGCCAGCGTTGGCAAGGCACGTGAGAACTTCGGTGAGGCGTTGCAGGTGTTGAGAGAAGGTCGAAGAGAAAACAACGATGTCGTCCAGACAACACAGGCAAGTCTTCCACTTCAGGCCACGCAGAACGGTGTCAATCATGCGTTCGAATGTTGCGGGTGCATTGCAGAGCCATAATGGCATTACATTGAACTCGTATAGCCCATCTGGTGATGAAAACGCTGTTTTTTCTTTATCGTCCTCATGCATAAGTATTTGCCAGTAGCCCGAACGCAAATCCAGACTCGAGAAGTACTTGGCATTCTGCAGTGAATCCAAGGCATCGTCTATGCGAGGCATAGGGTATACATCCTTACGCGTGATCTAATTGAGTGCCCGATAATCGACGCAAAATCGCACGGAGCCGTCTTTTTTCCGAACTAGAATGACGGGTGATGACCAAGGACTAGCGGAGGGGCGTATTATCTTCCGTTGCAGCAGGTCGTCGACGTTTTCTTCAATGACTTTCCGCTCGGCCAGAGAGACGCGATATGTTCGACGGCGAACAATGGACCCGCCATCTGTCTCTATCTTATGCGTGACGACGGAAGTCTGTCCCAATGAAGAGGCATGCGCGTCAAACGAAGCTTCAAACTTTTTCAGCAAAGCAAGCAACTGTTGTGACTGTGAAGGGGTCAGGTCGAAACTGATGGCAGCTTCAAGGGCAGAGAGAGATGCGGAACGTCCACAGAAGGAGCTTCAGAGGAAGCCGCTTCAACAGAAACAACCGAGAGATGCTCGGATTTAGTGGCGCAAGCCAACGTAGTGCCCTTAGGGATCAGAAGTTTTTCGGATGTCGGGTTGGTAGTGCAGACGAATGCAGAGCCATTCTCAAACCGGACCAGTCCTGACGCAAAGACTATCCCTCTTATGAGACAGTGCGCAGATGGTTGTACGAACACGTCCCCATGTTCAATGACATCCGACGCGATTGCAACAATTATCTGACTGCAAGGAAGTAGCTCGGCGTCTTCTGCAGCAAGCAAGCGAAGCGGTGGGTCATCTGTATGAAGTGAATGGGCGGTGTCGGTCATGTGGAGAGCACGTTTCCGACACCAGATGGAAGCGGATGCCGTAGAAAGAAAATCCCACCCTAATATCAGCTGCAGGGTACACGAACATAGCACTGCGAATTGTATATAATCCAGAATTCCATCAATGTAGACACGAACAGTGCACACGGCGGCAGGTCGAATGGCGTTCCCTTGAGCAGCGAGTAGCGTAGGTCCATCATAAGGAGTGGTGACTTTTCTGAGGCGCAAACACAAATCACGGTGAATAATTGACAAACTAGCACCAGTGTCTATTAAAGCTTCCACGTGCACTCCTTCAAAGAAAACAGATAGCATATTATGCGGACGCGCTGGAGGAATTTGTCCTGTCGAGCAATGCAGCTTTTCCTCCAAAAGCTGCATAATTTAGTTTTCCGGGCGACGATCGGCGAATGGAGAAGCTGGTCGAAGTGGCGACGTAGAGCGACGAAGGGGTGACGGCGAGCGGCGTCTGGCCGGACGGTAGCTAGGAGCCGTTGCGGAGGTTGCAGGTGGCGATGGAGAGCGGTCGGAACGTGGAGCATAAGGATGGCGTTGGAAAGAGGCCCCAGCAGAAAAGTCGTCCCGTTCGTAGGTGTCAAATCCGCGACGCTCGTCTTGCTGCCGCTTGTGACAGAAACGGGCGATGTGCCCACGATATGCACAGTAGTAACATATACGTCGGGTTGTACGCCATGGCGGAAAGTAAGGTTGGTGAGGTGTGCTGGTAGCCATCGAAGCCAAGTGCGTCTGCGTTGGTTTAGGAGGCATCGATGGCACGAGGGCTGGGGTGAGTGCGGCTACCTGCGCGTACGTTGGTGGGGGCCTAGGGACTAGAGGGTCCGTGTACGCAGTACCCGCCATAGACGCCCACTCCTCCTTGACAACGTCACGCAAAGTGTTATTGGGGGCGTGGGCAGGAATGGGACCTGCCGAGAAGCCAAGAGACTGCAGCTCTTCTCGTACGATTGCGCGGACCATTGCGCGCAACGAGGGATCGGCGGTAGGGTTGTTGTCAGGGGTGTCCGGGGGTGGCAATCGGACAGAATCGAGTTCGTCGAGGCAATGGCACGTAGCTACAATGTCAGCGCGGTAGCCGGGTCCTTGATGGCCAACGCATTGAAGGTGAGAGGCCCAATGCCTTTGAGTATGTGGCCTACTCTGTCTGACTCAGCCATGGAAGCGTTGACGCGTCGACAGAGAGCGAGGACATCCTCTATATACGAGGTATATGACTCGCCGAGTTGTTGTTTGCGAGTGTCGAGTGTCTTTTCGCGATGGCGGAACGAACAGCCGGAGTACCAAAAACTTGTCGGAGCTGGGGTGCTATGCAGGATGCGTCGAGTTTCTCGTTCGCACGAGTTTCACCCGAGTTTGCTCGATGGCAGTCAGTGAACGGAGATAGCAAGGAACGTGCAAGAACATCAGGCAAAAAGAAATGCAGAGATAAAGCTGCGTATGACAACATGAGCGCACTCTGCGCGGCACAGTGATTCCGTGCTTCAAACACAGAAGACTGCGCAGCAAAACGCGCCAGCGCCGCGTATTGTTATCAACGTATTATCACCATTTAGCAATACCGTGACGGTACCGCTGTCTATCTGCACACTTGCCACGCCTTTCTAGGGCGCGTAAAGGGCGTGCCTCCTCTTTCGAGCATTATCTTTCTATCCTCCTTCGAATGCGAGCAGGGCACATGCGGTGCATTGTTGCGCCTACACTTTCCCTCATTCGATTACGTTAAAATACAACAAAGAAAATAAGAAACACTTTATTTCTTGAAGTATTTGTTTTTCGTTTGGAATGCTATAAATGTTTGATGACAAACAGAGATCGAGCGAATTATTAAATTTTGCACTTTTTTGCCGCGAGTGGCGACAGTGAGGCGAAAGCTTACAAGCAGATACATTGTAGAGGGTCGCACGCGCGAGGGAGTTCATACGGTGAGCAGTCGCCAGAGGCGCTGCAGTGCTATCCTTGATAGGGTGCCTTGATGCCCGCGCGCATCAAGGCACTCTAATCCTTGATAAAGTCAGTTATGACAATGATCTTTCCATTCCCTGACTATTAGAGGAATGGCAACGCAGCGCTACGGCATGGTTGTTCCCAGCAGGTGCTTCACTGAGGCGCTTTACCTTCACTGAGGCGCTTTAGATATAGCTTTACCAACTGAAACGACGGGAGCAACGGTTGTCACTGCAAAATGGCTGTGCGGTATTCTAGGGTCCGTAGTGACGCATCACAGTGAAAATGGGCCCGTTTATCTGCGTGCGGGAAGCCTCCGCGATGCATTGCAAAGAAGAGCGCGCTGCCCAGTGACACAATTCATCGCTTGTCATCGCTTGCCCAGTGAAGGTGCCTCCATTCGCATGTATACGCAGAGTTTGAGTGTGTTGTTTTCTCCAATGTGCTTGCCGATTGCCTCTGCTGCTGAGCTAACAGCGATCGCAGATGGATATACGTAACGACAGCGCAGCAATCGCATTTTGGTGGGTGATGGCTCCTGTGTGCAGTTAGGAAATTAAACTTCGAACGCAGGAAGGGGTTGCAACTATTTAGTGTGCCGTGCTTGTGATGAAGAAATGCCATCGCACTGGGTTTAAAAAAGCGAGCGTTTCTCGGCGCTGACCGTGTTTGCGACACTGCAGATCCGATACATCACCGATGACAGAGCAGCCATCTCAAACAACAGCTCCGATACCTTGACGTCGAAAAACACTACGCACTGATCAGCATCGTCATCCACCACGGCTCATCGACGCCTTGCAAGCAGCTACAGTGTCGTTCCGATAATTATTTGCTGTGCGCTACGTCGCTACAATGCAGACAATGAACCATGTTGTGGGGCCATCACAGCTTAAGAAGATAGATGCATAAGCAAGCGAAAGTCGCCGCTTTGTTTTTGATAGTGGTTCTCAGTACATCACCGATGACAGTGCGTTTTGCGTGTGTTATTTCGGCGGTCAAGATTTTTGATGCCTCTCCGTTCCGCACCATGTCGCTGTTGCCGAAAAATAAGTTGGGCGTGGCCCAACCGTGGCGGGCGCGCACAAGAGTTACATGCCTCGCGCGGGGCGTGACGTATGGTTTTGATTAACACGCGAACTCGGGCCAAACTCGTACATCACGAAACCCCCCTCGAGTTGAACTCGGGAACATGGTGGCGGCAGCAGCAGCGTGTGTAATCGCATCCAGCGGCAGCAAGCGTCAATATGACCGTCTGGACCCGTTCACCTACATGTCCGACGTAGAGTTTCAGCGTCATTTTTGCATTTCCAAAACGTGAGTGCGCTGGCTGTGTGACGAGTTCGGCGAAGGCCGTCGTCTGCGGAGATAGGGTGGCGGGCAAATGATGCTTTCCCAGCGCAGACTGGTGTGACTAGGCTGCGGAGGAATAGTTCGTGCGATCGCTTCGGCTCTCTCCTGTTTCAAGCAAGCTCGTCCACCGCGCCCCAGCCCCAGGCCAGGTCCGGCGTCGTCATCGGAGTATTGGAACACCTGCGAGCACCTGGGGTTCAACCCGGACCAACCAACCTGCGCAGGCGAAGTAGTCACATTATATTGGAAGATTCAGAATGGACGCCGGGCTGCCTTCCGGTGCAACAGGTGCCGAAATCAGTTTTCGCAGGTACACGGTACCACTGCACTGCACGGGCAGAGAGGTGAAGGAAGTTACTGCGCCAACACGGACCGCCTCGGCCGTCCGAACGACCACCTCTCCAGGCGGCAAATGATTTGGCTCACGTACTGCGTGAGCAAAAGCGTAGACATGTGGATGTTGAAAGAGACCGTGGACTTGTTTCCTCTATCGGAGCACGCCATCGCCGACTGGAGGAGCTACCCCCGTTAGGTCGCGAGGGACAAGCTGCTGGCGCGAGTTCCACTCGGTGGCCCCGGGAAGACAGCGCAAATTGACGAGTGCCTTCTTCGCGGCGAGCGAAAGTGCAATCGAGGCCGCCTAATGACGGGTGCAACGTTCCGCCAAGCCGCCAAAATAACGGTGGTGTTAAAGGTGGTGGCCCATGGGTCTTCGGCGTGGTCTGCGCGACCTGAGGGGTGCTGCTACTTTACAAGGTCGACCGACGAAAGGCGGCGACGCTAGGCGCCATTATTGCAGCCAATTTTCAACCAGGGACCATTATTCATAGTGACGAATTGGCCGCATACAACTGTATCCCAAATTTAGTGGATGCTAACGGGGCTATGCCTGAATCTGCATTGGGAGACAGTTAACCACAGCTTGCACTTTGTGCAAACCAACACGGGCGTTCACACGGAAAAAATAGAAAGTTATTGTCAGAAAGTGAAGTGCCACTTCGTCAGCAGTGGGTGCAGTGTAACTGCACAGATGCTGGAGTCCCACCTGGGATGAATATGGTGGCACTCAACGGCCACGTGCGCTGCAAAGACCCTTTCTTGCGTTTGTTAGAAGCCACGGATCGCTCGGGCTACCCAGTATAAAGACTCTTTCCTGCGGTTGTTAGAAGCCATCGCTCGTCGCTAGCCAGTATGAAGGTGCGTCACAATGTAAAAGAAAATAAAGCGTAGTTTTTTAATCCTTGCATGAGTGTTTTCCGACATTCCTGAGTGCTTACACGGTAAGCGCGCGACAAACCACTTCTGCGCTAGCCGACGCTCCCTTCGTCTCGCAGCCTTACTTTAGCGCGAGCAACGAGCGATCTCTTGAAAGCCCAGTGTAAAAATCAGGCGCACACCAATCTGTGCTCGGAAAGGGGAGCGCAAGCACGTAGCGAGCCGCACTAATTCAATCCAGAGGAAAGAGAAAGAGCAACGAGCGATCTGTTCAAAGCCCTGTGCGAAAACCAATCGCACACAAATCTGTGCTCGGAAATGCTAGCGCTAGCACGTAGCGAGCCGCGCCAATCCAATGCAGAGGAAGAAAGAGGAGGGCGAGCGTGCCCTCGTGGTATAACACGAAACGATTAAACTACAAATTAGTCTAATACACATTCAGTGTACAACTTGTAAACTTTAAAACACCTATACCCTACGGTAATGTGACTAATATCATTGTACTAAATGCATTTATTTAATAACTTGCTTGTGCGTCTAATGCACTCGGTGGAACGACAAACAAGTGAAAGAATGCACGACCATGCACCGACCGTACGATCACGTGAGCCCCAGTTTGTCGACCGCCCATATGGCAACGCCCAAGGGATGATGGCCACCCAGAGTGAATCTAGATAAACCAATGAAACTGGAAGTGTGCCGACGGACAAACCTTGTCTTGTTACCATTAGTTGTTTCATCTTGGGGCATCGGCAGAGCTCGTGAAGATCCCGAGTTTCGCCAAACTCGGGGCATCCTGCATAGCACCCCTGCTGTTTGAAACTACTCCAGTCGGTGAGGTTGATCTCGGGGTTGAAAAACCAAGTCTTCGCTACGCCCGTGAGACAGAAGGAGACATGGCGTAGCTTCGTCACCTCGTCCCAGTGGTTAGCAGAACTCACCCGGTCGTAGTTGTCAAGCAAATCCTCCACATCTTCACCACGAAAGCCAGCAAACAGATGGGGGTCGCGCTGGGGCCCACTGACGATCCAAGATGGAGAGGCTGCGGCAGGCGGAGCCGAGATTGTAGACGTAGATGTGCCAGAGTGCTCGTCCTGCGGCATGTTGGTGGACAGCTGGCACAAACGGCGACCTGAGCGAAGCTCCAGGAGGTGGAGCGGGCGAGCAGAGGACGGGGGACCGAGGAGCAACTTCCACCACTTGCGACGTAGCGTTAACACGACCTTTAATACGCCGCGAACACGCGGCGGGCCGATCACACTCAAGGCACAGATCGACCCTATTGCAAAAACCAGCGTCTTCCAGTGCCTTCCAGTGTGAAACCAGCGCGTTTTTTGGCACTGGGTGGCACTGGAGACGCTGGCGCACGCTGGGAGTCACTGGGAGTCACTGCGACACTGGTGAGATCGCTGGATAAGTGCTGGGTCACACTGGATGAGTGGCTCTAGAATGCTTCTAGAGCCACTCGAGCCTTGTAGCTTGCAGATTTGCCTAAGATAGTGGTCTCATAAAATCGTGCCTCGCAACCACACGTAATGATGTGGGCAACTAAATGTGCATACTTGTCCTCTTATTTTCTTAACTTTTAGCGCATGCTCCCTGAGCCGGTCGTTTATGCACCGTTCGGTTTGGCCGATGTACACCTTCCCGCATAACAAGGGGACGGAGTATGCCACTCCTGTCGCACACCCCACGAAGCGGCTATCTTGGCTGGTTTGGCAACCTCTTTCCTGTCCACGGCAAATTCGAGGGCAGAGCCTGGATAGCTTATTAGGAGCCGTGAAGACCACATGAATACGATGCCTGTTCGCGACCTTCTTCAGTTTGTGCGAGACCTGATGCATATAAGGCATGGATACGGGTCTCGCCATCCATCGCTGGGTCTCAGCTCTTTCCGCTCCAGCTCTATTCTTTACCCTCTGCAGGATAGACTCGGCCACCGCAACAACAAGCAACTCAGGAATCCCGCTGCTAAAAGGCGACCAATCTGATTGTCAAAGCTATGCTGCATTGAATGCGGGCATGACTTACGGAGCGCAGCATCCAGACATTGTAATGCGATGCCCCTTTTTACTATTTTAGAGTGGGCAGATTCAAAAGGCAGGGGACACTTCTTAATCCGTGGGAGGTACTCTCAGCAACATGGCCTACACTAAATTTTAGCCTGAGATCCAGGAATTGTAAACCCTCAGTTCCAAGCAATTCATGAGTGAAACTCAAACCCTGCCCAGCTTGAATAAAAACATCAAAAATACTCCCAGGGGCAGTGAAACCGTCCTCTTTCTTTAAAAGAATTAAAAAGTCATCGACGTACCGAAACACTTTGAATACCTTCCCCCCATTAAAAGCCAAATCAAGCGCACTGTCAATATCAGCTAAAAATATGTCGCATAGAATCAGAGCCACGCAAGACCTAATACACACTCCTCTACGTTGCAGAAAAGGCTGCTCGTTAAAAACAATCAATGTTACACTAAGATAAAATTCTAAAAGATTTAAAATATGAACCGACAAGCAAGCGGAGTTTTAGAAATCGCATTCTCCACTCTGTTCAATGCACTTCCTAACAGCAACTAAAAGCTTATCTTGAGGTACTGAATACAACAAGTCCTCAACGTCGACAGACAAGCCATAATCTATACTGTCGTTGTTTCACATATTCAGTGTCTTCTTCAGATTTCCTCACGCGGAAAGGATCAACAACCCTGAGTCACTTAAGGCTCGTCAGGAAAAACTGACTAACATTCTTTTGCCAAGCCCCCCCCCCCCCCCCCCCCCCCCCCCCCCCTTCGCTCACGATGGTTCTGAAAGGGACATCTACCTTATGTGTTTTTGCAGAAAAGAAAACCTTCAGACTGTTCCCCTTACTATTTCTAATAGCACTAGCAAGATCATTCAATTCCAAGTCCTTACCAAATTTGATGACCTTAGTCTTAACCCTACATACTCTACATTAATTGGAGTGACCGACAGTGCAGCATGCGAGGTCTGCGGCACCGACGAAACTATTGACCACCTGCTGTGCCACTGTCCACGATATGCCCAAGAAAGACAAGAACTTGCTAACGCGCTAAAAAACTGGACAATCGGACGCTTTCCGTGCAGGTGCTGCTGGAACACCGCCCCCATCGCTCGTCGGCCCATAAAGCGGTGAAGGCACTTTTGTGCTTCTTGAGGACGACGGGCTTGTGTCAACGTCTGTGACTATTAGTGCACTAACACACGCGTCAGCGAACTAACCGCTCATTTCCCTTCTTTCCTTCCCTCCTCTCTCTCCCTGTCATCTTTGTGTTCCCTCTTCCCATTCCCCCGGTGTAGGGTAGCCAACCGGACGTTATCCTGGTTAACCTCCCTGCCTTCTGCCTTTCTCTTATTTCCTCCTCCGAGTCTTAACCCTCACTGCACTTTTTTAAACAGCCACAAAGTTCTTGTCCACTGCCGCTTGGGCTTTTTCATTGAACATGCCTTTCGGCATCACAACAAATCCACCTTCCTTGTCAGCTTCTAGGAGAACCAAACTGTTCTGCCAAACTGAAAGAAACTAGGTTAGACCAACTAGCCCAACAGGCGGTCCTTCTGGAACATATCACGATTTCTGCGATCACAGTTTTGTACTTGCCTGGATCGTCTGTCTTTCTATGCGTAAAGCTACTACTATGTGTGACTGCGCAACATGTATATTTGTCTTGTTTGACGCATTACATACAGTGACGTTTGCTTAAATACTTGGATTTATTGGATACTTATACATATATTTAAACACCTTGTTGCGAGGCTTTGTGTATACAAACAGTGCATTTTGTTACCAGTGACACTTTTGTGCCCTCTATCAACTTGTATCTTCGCACTTGTATATTCCATTCTATTTTCGCATTTCTAATGTACATCTTGCAGAACTCCTACTTCTTATATGTACTCACTGTTGCGACTACATTATCGGTATAATTACAATACACGACCAGTAACTGCTCATGCGCAATCTATTGCAACGAAGGACAGCGCCATTGAGGTTTTTCCCTGGCCGTTGCATATGTACAGTCACGAGCCAAAGTTTGTGGACCAAAGGTATGGTATGATGGTATGATAAAGCTTTATTACGGTCCCTCGGAACGCGCGTCAGCACGTAGCGGGCCGCTTCCACGTCGGTACAAAAGGCCGAGCCTCTCTGCTGCCACGATTTTATTTTTTTCCTTCGAAGCCTGGGCATTCCGGCTGTAATCAAGAGCGCCAGCCTACGTGCGCGTGATGGACCAATACAACGTATTAAGCTAATTCGGGGCCGTGCAGCTGCAGCTTGAATATATTTAAATTTTTTGCTGATGCCATGGTCACCAAACTTCTGCTCGCGACTGTACAAAAAAGTAAACAAGGTTCTTTGACTGACAAAGATTTATCAGAATATTTGTGCACAACTTGTTCTTTTCATAGCCTTTACGTTTTTCGCACCAGCTGTATGCACTGATTTGCTGGTTTGGAACTGATATTCTGTGATGTTCTGATGTTCTAAAGTTCGTGTGATATTTTCTTTACTAATTAAATAGACAAAAAAAACGCGGAAGCATTGATATCAGTTATTTCTGCCACAATTTTTGGGACGTACGAATACATTCTTTTATGAAAAAATACATATTTTACTTCACAGTGGGTAGCACTCAGTAGTTTGTTTGCAGCCTCTAATATACCATGACATTGGCAATGGCAATGCAGTTACTATTGATGTATTTGATCTCTCGACCAATTCTATAAGGAGGAGGCCGCGCTGCAACGTGAGCCCCCCCCCCCCCCCCCCCCTCTCCGAACAAAATTTCTGGCTATGCCACTGTGCAGTGAAGCAGGTCTTCGAACACTGACCAGTTACAGATGATTTTATGCATTTACACCCGTCGCTTACCAAGAGCTTAGAAAAGGTGTTCGGCTGAAAAGTAGCAAATTTTCTTTACAAAGCCACTATTTTGTTCACAGGAACCTCCCTGAGAAAACTGACGTCAATCCGAGCATTTGTTGACGTGATTTTACTCTTTGCGGTGTCGGCCATTTTCGTTATGGCGCGGTTTCGCCAAGGTCACTGCCAATGGCACCGAAAATATAGCCATGCACCTAAGGCTTTCGCCTTCGAAAAATAGAAATTCCGTGGCAGTGAACATAACTCGATCAGGCACCTGCACACAAATGCGCAAATGGACTCGTAAACTGAGGCCAACCGAGATTGAGGGTGTCAATCATGCGACTGCATATCCTGAAACATGCGCCCATCGCGAACATTTAGCAAGCTTACATTATTATTTTAGAATCAGCTTTCGAGAAATGAAGCGATAAAAGGGCATTTTTGCTTTTCTGATTCGATCGGACAAAAAGTTGGACGAGGAAAAGATGGACGGAAGGGGGGGGGGGGGGGGGGCGGAGGCCGCTCTTTCAAGATTCTGCACCCGCTTTCTCGAAGCGGTGCTGAGCCTCTAAACGACTATCAATAGCAGCAAAACTGCTGATTCACAGTAGACTAGCTAGCCGCTCGTCTTATACGCTCGGCGTTTATCAGATCAGCCATTCCTGATTCGCGCTCGTCCATGCTGGACGGTGAAAGCTGTTGGCGTGGTGCCTTTTTTTCTTTTATTGTTAAAACGTGTATTCTGTTATCGTCCAGTACACTTCGTGCGTCATCGCGCGAATTTCGAATCTTAAAGGTCCGTACGCCACGTGGTGTAAAAGCTGTGAACTAAAGGCGATGTCCGGAATTGCTGGGGTTGGAAGACTGACCTACTGGGGCGATCTCGTACGTCACGTCAGACCGTTGACGTAAGATCTGGTACGGACCAGAATAACGGGAAAGTAGTTATTCCGACAAGCCGACGCGACCTGAAGGCGTCCAGAGAAGGACAAGGGAACCAGGGGAAAAATGATGGTCTCGATGCCGATGGCCGTAGCGTCGCTTTTGAGAAGCTTGCAAGACTGTGTGGCGCTGACGGGTGATCTCTCGGGCCTGGATGGCCAAGGCGATAGTATATATATTACTGACTGTGTTATAGTTTTGACCGTGTTTGTTACCGCTTTTATATACGGGATCATTTTCAACTTTTACGGAGTTTTTAAAAATAGGCTGTTGCAGATAACGTAATTCTAGTCCTTGAGTGGGGTCAGTCAGAGAGGAGGCTAACGTATAACCATATATAGGCCAAAATAGCATTTTTGCAACGTCAGGCTTTCATTTTAGAGCCTGTGCGCAGCACATCGGCGAAAATGAAATTTTAGGAGATATTACGTTTTCAGGACAGTTCGATAGAAATAATTCCAAGTATCCTTCCTTGACCGTCTTTTTTTCAAAAATTTCCCAAATACGCTATAATTTGCGCTTTGTTACCTCGGTGCTAAGGATTAGAAAACTTAAAAACATTTTGTGAAACTTTTTATGATGAAAGCACAATGTTCTGACAACGCAAAAAACGCAAAGTTTGAAAGAAAGCGCGATACGGTCGACTTTTCACATATTTTTGTATCGCACCTGGTTTTCCGCCGTTCCGTGAAATTCAAATGGCCCTCACGTGCCCCAAAAAATTTTCCGCTCAAAATATTTAGGAGAATACTGTGCAAGTAATGCTTCTTAACAAAACATCATTTCGCGCATTGAAGCACAAAAGTGTCTCGAACGCCAATGCATTTCACCGCAAAATTCGGGAATTACTATCTCGAAACTGGTGTAATTCTGAGAATCGTTCCAAGTGGATCCGCCTTGCGAACTCCATGGCTACCATTTGTAAATTTCAATATGGGCCGTAAGGTAACTAGTTAAAAATAATTCGTGAATGTTTGTAAATTAGTTGAATATGCATTTAAATTTTTGTGCAAATAATGTCCGCCTCTTCGAGTAGACCAGGTCATGAACTAGAATTGTGCTCTCTGCCACAGGTAACTTTAAAAATTTTTGAAAGTGTTTGCTAAAATACCGGGTATGTGTCCTTGTTATTGTAATCTTCGAGCGAAATACATATTGGTCGAGCGCCACAGTTGGGAAAGTTGGTGTGGACTGACTCTGTTTGATCGAGCAGCCACGAAAGCCTAAAATAATGACGATATCACTCACCGAAGCTGAGATGGCGTCGGAAACTTCCTTCCTGACTTTCTCCTGAATGTCCGGGTGCTTTGCCAATGCAAACGTCAAGTAGCTTAGAGATGAAGCCGTTGTTTCAAACCTGAAAGCATTTTCACACGATTAAAGCCACCGAGCAAAACGTGCATAAACTATTTGACGAAGAACATAATTGGTGAGGTAGAATCGTAATAGTAAAATGATAATCTAAAACTGTATTCGCAAAGCAGATGCGTTCTCTCAAGAAGTATGGCCAAGAAATCTTATGGTGCGTTTTCTTTTTCTGAGGATTTTCGTCTCATAAAAAGAAGCGCGACCAGAAATGAATTGGTAGACGTTATCAGTTGGTCGGCTAAACTTAATAGAGTTGATACAGAAGTATGTCGACACAAAGCTAAGAAAAATGAGCAGTGCTAAGGTTTTGCGCTTTTTTTTTTTTTTTGCATAGGAAATCTCGTGACCGAAATGATTACGCGTGAACTACGCGACAAAAAAAACAGTTCATGGTATCCTTACATGAAAAAAAAAGCGCGGAATAAGTTAAACCAAACGTTATTAAAAACGTGCGCGAAGCGCTAGAAAGATGAAATGCAAGAAACAATTATCGCTACCCTCCAACGAATAATGTAGCAGCATTGACAACCACTTCTTGCATAGTCAGTGGCCGCGTCCTGGAATCACCTACGCACCAAGAAAAGAATAAAATGTCATTAGCATCAGCGCCCGAAAAAACTTATATTTCATTAACGATCGAGTTAGCGGAGGTATGCTTTTGCATGTACGATACATGCGACAATAGAGAACCGCGTATAGAGCAATTTAACTTGGAAGCAAAGCTATCCCGAGCTTCGCATGATTTTAGTGCTCTGCATGAACTTCAGCTCGAATCGATTTCATTTCGTCATTTTTGCTGCCATGTGGCAATTCCAAAGTACAAACGGGCAGGCTGTCCATTAACAGGGATTATTTTCGCACCATGCTTGCTTTCCGCAAATCATTTACTAGTCTCCAGTTCAATGCAAAGTGATCATGTGTCTTGCAATAATTACACCGAATGACAACCAAAGCACATTTTTAAATATAGAAGTAATAAACATAATCGCCGTTGAGCGTTATTCAGACAACAATGCACTGCAGTTTCTGGAGTCTAGATAAAATGTTTACTGGAAGAATGTTGAAGAATAGTGACGTTGTCGCAAGTAATGTCTCACTTCGAATGTCATGCCAGTATTACAGTTAATGTGCGTTGAGTATGAAACACTTGCAAGCTTGCTGATTACATGAGAATGTAGATACATACTTTGGTTGTAAAACGCCAATGACATTACTGATCTGTTCAGATGACACTTTTTAGTGAAGGAAGTATTAACGATTGGAAGTGAGGAGGAATCAAAATTACCGTTTGGCACCGTGCTTGAGAGGCCACTCGGCTCTTCGGTGTATTCCGCGTCTAGAAGGTTTTGCAGCATGTCCGGTCTTCTATACTACTTTTGATAAACGGAAACATCCATGTGAGCGTCTTATAATATCGGGTCAAGCATAGGCATCGTCATATTTTATTTCATTGATTTATCATAAGGGCCCAAAATATTGGCGGAGACAACATAGCATGGATAACGTAGGATAATTCTTTAAAAGATGTCACAAACATGGCGGATATGTTGAACATAACTAGTATCATCATGAAACAACGAGAGACATGAAAGTATGACCAGAAAAAAAAGGGAAGTTGACAATATAGCAGTAAACGAGGGTGGTTGTTTTTAGCGGCACGAAATTTTTAGATTGTCTGTTGCAGATTGCACAATTCTAACCCCTGAGCTAATTTACTCGATGAGGTGGCCATTACTTCAACGAGAAATCAAAATGCTTAATTGAGTGATTGGCATAGTTATTCTAATTAACTTTATAAGTAATTAATTTACGGCACATGTGTCCATGTACGAGTCGTAGCTATTCAGTTTGCAAGCCATATCGACTTCAAACGAAATTTAGGATGGCACCGGTTTCGAGATATGCACCGTCAAACATGCAGGTAAAAATGCACTGTTGTTCCACTTACGTTTTAAAGAAAAGGCCATTTTATTCATCGAAGCGTAAGAGTAACTGAAACGCCAATGTAGTTATCGGACGCTTTGAAAATTAACATTATCACGATATCATCTAGAGATGCTCAAGAGACGAGCCGCCGCGAGAAAGACGATGAAGTGTGTCTGGGTTTTTGGCGCGAGCAAGGTGTCGGCCTGGTGGTTTGGTTCCAGTGTAAATATATTGTAAATAGCCTCTTTCGTGTGAGTCGTTCCACACGTAACATTATGGTGGAGGATTGCGATCCCCGTCCTCGCCACGGAACTCCGAAGTGGTCGGTACATCGAGCTTGTCACCATGCCTCCCGGTGACGAGACCGCGTCTGCAACGGCTTCGGCTCGTCCGCCTGCTCCAATCGTCATGGTTTCCCAACATCGCGACCCTGGTGTGTTCTCTGGCCTGGAGGGACAGGGCGTTGACGAATGGATCAAGCTCTATGAATACGCCAGTGCTAATAACAGGTGGGACCCAACTATTATGCTCGCCAATGTCATCTTTTATCTCGGCGGCACCCCACGCGTGTGGCATCAAACGCACGAAGATGAGTTAACCAGTTGGGACAGTTTCAAAGAAAAGCTACGGGAAGAACTGTTCGGCGACCCCACTGGGCGCAAGGTTGCCGTGAGAAAGGCTCTTGCGTCTCGTGTTCAGACATCTACGGAGCCCTACGTTTCATACATCCTCGACGTTTTGGCTCTATGCCGCAAAGCTGACTACACTACGTCTGAAGCATATAAAGTGGCACATGTGCTAAAGGGCCTCGCCGACGACGCTTTCAATTTGCTTGTTTTCGGCAACGTCTCGACTATCGACGCCATCATAAAAGAATGCCGTCGCCTTGAACAGGTTAAGAGCCGCCGTATCACACAACACACCACGCGGCTACCAAACACTGCTGCTACGTCGACATGTGAGGGTCGACCGCGTCAGACGACCACCTGTGACGACGTAACCCGTATAGTTCGCCGCGAGCTCGAGGCCACCTGTTCGCCAGCCTTCTCCGCGACGCCTCCCGATCCGCCTGCAACCACGATTGCAATGATTCAGGCCGTCGTACGACAGGAATTTGAGAACATGGGTATAAACTGCGTGTGTTCAACGACTCAACCCAGCTTTCACCAGTTCTCTAGCGGCCCTCCTCGTCCCCGGCAGTCCATTTATGCTCCATACCGCAACCTGTCCGAGTGGCGTACCCCTGATGGCAAGCCGATCTGCTTCCACTGCTGTCGCATCGGCCACGTCGCTCGTCACTGCCGCAACCAATGGCCACCACCTGCTCGGACATACGCCGACGCTTATTCCCGTATCTTTCGACCTACTGTTCCCTGTGCTACCCGCCATGAACCCACTGCCGCTGATGCCCCAGATCGGAACCTTCGCTACAGCCGCTCGCCCTCACCTCGACGCCATCAGTCTCGTTCGCCCCAACCCCGCCGCTTTTTTCGCCGCCCATCGCCTCCCGGATCCAGCCGGAAAGCTAGCCACTGCAGCTTCTAGAGATGAAGCTGCGTTGTCGACCCTGCCCTGAAATCCTCAGCTCACGTTCCCTACGAACCAAAACCTTCTTGACGTTGACGCTGACGGCTATCCTGTCACTGCACTGATCGATACAGGGGCCCATAATTCAATTATGAGTGCTGCCTTCCGACGACTCAGAAAGCTCCTCACCCCACCGTCGGCACGCGTCATCCGCGTTACGGATGGAGGTACTGCCCTTATCGTCGGCATGTGTACGGTTCGTGTCAGCATCGCCGGCCGCCACACTCCTGTCCTCTTCACCATGCTTGCTCATTGCCCCCACGACCTAATTCTCGGCCTCGATTTTCTCTCTGCGCATTCCGCTCTTATTGATTGCTCTGCCAGTACCCTTCGACTTGAGTTGCCGACTCTCGCAGAACCTCCTGATGCACCCCAGTGCCGCTTAGGCCCCACCGGCTTTATTCGCCTGCCACCAAAGTGATTAGCCTATACTGAACTGATGAACCACCAAACTGGTGTAGTCCTGAGAATTCGTTCCAAGTGGGTACGCCTTGCGAACTCATTGGCTACAATTCGTAAATTGAAATATGCGCCGTAAAGTAATTAAAAGTTAACTAGTATAAGTACGTTAATTATTCAATTGGGCTTTTTTATTTCTCGTCTATGTAATGGCCGGCTTATCGAGCTCAAGGGTTAGAATTGTGTTATCTGTCACAGACACTTTTTTTTTAATTTGGTGCAGCTAAATAGTAGACCTGGTATAATACTGAATTCATTGTCGAAAAAAGCCATATCGGGAAATTTTCGACCGTACAAAGTTTTGTGGTATCCTTTTTTTTTGTCCTGTTTCGATAGCGTTTGTACATATAGATGTGAGAGATGTATCTGTTGTGAAATTTCTCGCAAAACCTGTGTGTAAAAATTGCGGCCTCAGTAGACTGAACACAAGGTCAGAAATAAGTATAATGCCAGTTGGGTCACTATAAGTGCTGGCATATCCGAATTTTTTTTTTTTCGTACTATCGTGGCAATACGCTCGCTTTCCACTCGCTCTAGCGAAGTTTCATTTCACGGAGGTTCACACATCTGTATATTCAAGTTTAGATCAGTTTTTTTACTTGCTTACTTATTGTTAGATTTATGACAGAATATCTCTGAAAAAAAAAAGTGCCCCATGCCCACGCAAGGACTTTTATCATTTACGACGGCTAAGTCATGACATAAAACTCCTGCCAAGTCAAAGATTTATATGTGTTGATGCTTGACATCAAACCAAAAATATGCGCGTTTGTGAGTCCACATGAGCTTGCATTTTACGCTCTTTTTTATTAGTATACAATTAATATTCGGCATCGGTATTACGTACGTTTCGCCAACAAAACGATCCACGTCGTAATTGTGAGAAACGTTTCTCTTTGCCATGCTTTTCTGCCGGATACAGTTTTGGAGATTCAGAATAATTATGATTCCTTCTGTTGTTAGTGGAGCCATTTATAATAAAGTTATTCACCATTACGAGGCCTCATTCACAGTAACAAAGTCTGATAAATGTTGCCATTGGACTCAAAACGACGAAGACATTTTGATGAAGTGCTCTATTTCGAGTGGAATAGAAGAGCCGTCGCGGACACTACGGCGCCCCCTTGTTTTATGTCTCGCCCTTGCGGCCGTTTACGATCTGCAAATATTAGCTTTAAATACACATTTGCTTGTAACAATACAATCATGACGGTGAATTTGCTAAATCCACGCCATGGTTATCAGCTGTGCAGGCACACACTCCCAGGGCCAGGTCTAATATACACGGTGTTTTAACAGCGAAGCTGTTTAAGCTATCCGTAAAACCATGCTCGTCGACCGAAAAAAAAAAAAACATCGCTGAGCGATGAGTCACCTGGGTTGCCTAGCAACCACCTCGCGGAGCGACGTGTGCTTCGCCTCCTCTCCGTGCAGCGCACATGTTGCCTTGACATGGGACGTTAAGGAGAGGGAAGGTGAGCAAGCGCGCGGCGCGCGCTATGCTCGGGATAGAGAAAGAAAATGAGAGCGAGAGGGAGAGGAAGAAATTGTAGCAGCTCCAACGAGGCAATGCGCAGAGCTGCTGCCGACGCCTTCCACGTTTCCCCGTTTTCCCGCGCTCGCGTCAAACGCGCGCGCTGTTCGTGACTGCAGCAGGCGCCTTTGGCGGCGGCTCGGCAGGTTTCGACCAGCCACGCCCCGGCAAGAGTGGAGGCGCAGCTTGGTCGTGACGTCACCGGGGAGACAAAGCTTGGAGCCACCGCGACGGCGGCAGAACTGTCGTTGACCCTGTGGCGAGTACATGTACCCTTCACATGGGACGACCGAAGAAGATCCGGACACCCGAAGAAGAAGCCGCTCATCTTGAAGCGCGTCGCGCGGCCCAGCGAGAATCTGCGCGTCGGCGGCGAGCCGATTCGGAATACCGTGCCTAGCAGCACTTGACATTTCCTAGCAAAACTTAGCCAAGCCTACAAAATCCTGGAAGGCGCTGGGTGGATCAACAGCTCCGCTGTTTACTCCAGCCTTGCACCACTAGCGCAAGATGCCCACGTTTTTTTTTAAAGGAAAAAAAAAACGTCCAATATCTTTAAACGTCGCCTGTGGCAGATAGCACAACTCTAACTCTCTGTCTCTTTCTCCCTTCTTTCTCTTATCCTTCTCGCTTCCCGCCAGCGTATAGGGTAGCCAACCGGACTCGTGACTGGTTAACATCCTTGCCTTCCCCTTATATCCCCCTCTATCTCTCTTGATCTAAATTACTCCATGAGGCGGCCATTAGTTCTACGAGAAATCAATATGCCTCGCTAAATAATTAATATAGTTACCCTAATAAACTTTCTAATTCATTTACGGCCCATATTCCGAACTACGAATTATAGCCGGTGTGTTCGCAAGGCATATCCACTTGGTACCAATTCTCAGGACTGCATCAGTTTGGAGATATTAATTTTCGTGGGGTCCGACGAAATGCGTTGGCGTTCCAATGAGGACAAGAAATCGGCTTCCAACACCCGTTTCCGCCCAACGAAAAAGTAGCTGCGTTGCCACTGTGATTTCAAGACTTTCTCCGATATCTGAATACCACAGAGCTCGGTTAATTAGGGCAGGGCATCATTTCCCGCAAAAGATAGGTATTACCGCAGGGTTTTTTCTTCTGATGTCCACTATTTTCTCTATTTCATCCGATAGCGCTTGAAAGGTGAATTCTCCAGCAGCATACGTGAGGAAGTAGAAAGGCTTCATAAGCGAGCCGAACATAGTTGTGCTCTCTGAAACAAAAGCAAGGAAAGCATGAATGTTTTATACTAAACAATGCTTATAATGGGCCGCGCATTTGCTGTATTCAGTTTCAGTTTATTATTTATTCAAGGAGAGTGTCCCAAAGTCAAACGACTGCAGCGGGACCCTCGGTTAACAAGAAGATGGGTACAAAATGATTAATTCGTGCAGCAGTATAAAATTATGCAATCTACAAGTAAATAAATAGCGAACGTGGTAGTAGAAACGAATACATTCGATTCTATAGCAGGAGTCATAGATGTAAGTTAAATATTACGCACATTGTCAATCTAAATTGTACAAACCTATTTAAGAATGAAGTACACACTTTATTACAAAGTAAATTAAACAGGACAAAAGTTATACAAAATAAAATTTTAAGTTCATATTTAATGCACACAAAGATGATGATGATTTAAGTGCATATGGAAAGTCATCGCAAAATTTTATCTCCGAGAAGTAGGATGCCATTTTTTCCATAGTTCGTGTTGCATTTAGGTAATAGAAAGTTGTGATTATGGGCAAACCTAGTGCTATTGGTATTTGTCAGCAACCTAGAGTCTATTAATTGATACCCGAGCTGTTTGTTAAGCAATTTAAATAGAATGAGAAGTAAATGTAATTTAAACAAGCCAGATACAGGAAGAATAAAGTTAGCCTGAAAGAGCGGAGAAGCATTAGAGTAAAAAGTACTGTTGGTAATGATGCGAATGGCTTAGTTCTAAATGTGCTGTACTGACGAAAGGTGGCAGTTATATGTATTTCCCCATGAAGTAATGCCATATGTGATGTGACTATGTACGAAGGCAAAGTATAAAGACAATAAGGCATGAACAAAAAAAATATGGACGAGATTTAATGAGAGTTCTTATACCAAAAGCAGTTTTTTGTTTAACACAAGCAATATGATTAGTAAACTTCAAGTTAGGGTCTAATTTTATGCCAAGAAAAAAATACAAATTTAGCCGCTGGGCTTAAATGATGGTCTATGGAAACTTGCGGTAGAGGAGGGAGAACTTTTTGAGGTGTTTTAAAAATCATGAACTGAGTTTTAAGGGGGTTTAAAATTTGCTTGTTCAAACGACACCATTGAACAACTTTGGTCTATTCGTTGTTCAGCTTAGTGATTAATGTTGTTAACAATTTATGTGACATGGAAGTGGTGGTGTCATTAGGGTAAAGGACAACCTTAGAAAGATTAATGCAATCAGGTAAATCATGAATGTAGATATGAAACAATAAAGGTCCAAGTATTGAGCCCTTGGTACTGCTTGATTAAAGACCTTAACGTTTGAATAAACGCCACCTATTTCATTTATTTTAATTTATTTTCTCTCAAGGCAGAGGCATTACAGAGAGGAGTGGGTAGTGTAAACACACACACAAAAAACACATTTTAGCAGCCTAGTGAGGTTACAAAAAGTGGTTAACAGGGCTTGTTTGAGTTCGTGCATATTTACGAGGGAAACAATGGAAGCGGGAAGGCGGTTCCAGTCGCTGCTTGTTGTGGGAATGAATGAATTGAAGTGCGTGTTCGCGCTGCAACATGGCACGTCAACTTTGAACTGATGATCGTTTCTGGAAGAAACGTACAATGGTGGTGACAGAAGAGAGTCTCTTAAAGTAGGATTACAATGATATATCTTATGAAATAGACATAGACGCGCGATTTTACGACGAAGTGACAGTTTAGGCAAATCGAGATTGTACTTCATTGAAGTGACACTTGCTGTACGCGAGTAGTTACATAAAATAAAACGTGCTGCCCGGTTCTGAATTGCTTCTATGCTGAGATTAAGTGAACTGACATGGGGATCCCAAATGGAAGATGCATATTCAAGCTTGGGCCTAACTAATGTTTTAAAAAGCAAAAGTTTTAAGTTGGTGGGAGCTAGACTAAATTTACGTTTTATATAACCAAGAGTACGGCCAGCATTACTTGTTATATGGTTCAGGTGAGTTTGCCAGGAGAGGTTCTCAGACATATAAATGCCAAGGTATTTGTAAGTGGAAACCTGAGTTAGGGGAACGCTATTAAGAGAGTATGTACATGATGTGTCGTGAGAAGTACATCGAGTAACTCTCATTGCCTTACATTTATTAGTATTCAGTTTCATTAACCAGGTATCACACCATGCATCTATATTACTGAGGTCCGATTGAAGCGTTAGATTCAATCGCACTGCTATGCACTGCTACTGGTCCACGTATAACTTATTTTTTTAATTACTTACTTGATCGCTAACAATCGTCACTGTCACTGTTGTTGAAAAGAAAAGTGTACAATCATTGCATTCTAGCGGTGCTAACATATGGGGCAGAAACTTAGAGGTTAACAAAGAAGCTCGAGACCAACTTAAGGACCGCAAAAAGAGCGATGGAACGAAAAATGTTGGGCCTAACGTTAAGAGACAGGAAGAGAGCGGTGTGGATCAGAGAGCAAATGGAGATACTCGATATTCTAGTTGACATTAAGCGGAAAAAGTGGAGCTGGGCAGTCCATGTAATGCGTGGGATGGAGAAGTGGTGGGCCATTAGAGTTACAGAATGGATATCAAGAGAAGGAAAGTGCAGTCGAGGATGGCAGAAAACTAGGTGGAGTGATGAAATTAGGAAATTCGCAGACGGATATTGGAATCAGCTCGCGTTCGCAGACGGATATTGGAATCAGCTCGTGACGCGTTCCGCCGGCAGTGGCGAAACAATTTTTTTAAAATTTCTAGTAAGACCTACAGACAGTAATTAACTTGTGCATATTCTGTGTACCGGTGACCCAATTCTATTCATGAAAAAAAAAAAAGCAACGTGTCTCATCGAAGAATAAACAAAATTGTGGTAGAACTCATGTCATGATGACATGGTAATGCTGATGTCGCGACACATCATATTTCCGAAGTCAAGTTCATTTAATTTCAGCGGTGATTATGCTTCGGATGCATGCGACATTCTCTGGTATCATCACAGTTTGCTATAACACTCGCTTTCCAAGGTCGTCCATGAGCACGGCGTCATGACGACGACTGCGTGACGACGGCGGCATGAGGAATAATGGGATGACGACTATAATGTGTGACGACGATGGCGATACGACGACGTTACGACGACAACAGAAGGACAAAGCTAGAACGACGACGATTGCACGACAGCATGACAATGATAGTATGACAACAGATTTATGACGGTTACTATCTGCCGACGAAGCAATCACGACGATGGCATGATAACGGCCGCATGATCACGATTGAGAGATGATGGCATGATTACGATAGAATGACGAAGAATGAACATCGTCGATGGGACTATGACGATGGTACGAAGGTGGACTACGAAGACAATGAGACGACGTCAGGTGACGATGGTAAAACGACAGCGTGACGACTACGGCACGGCGACAGCGGTATGATGACGACTCTATAACGACGATGGCGTGACAACGACGGTATAACACAAGTTAGATGACGATGTTAGAATGACTACGATGGAACGACCACGACGGAATCAAGACGATGGTCTGCCAACGAATGCGTTACGACGACGCACGAGGGCACAACAACAATATGAGGACAATGGGATGATGACGAGTGTATGAAGACAACGGCGTGACAACGATGACGTGGCGTGAATCGCATGACGAAGCTGGTGTGAAGAGAATGGGACGACCACCACGGCATCAGGACGGTGGTGTGACAGCGAATGCATGACGACTGTATGACGACGGTGGCGTGACTAGAGTCGAATGACAAAGCTGGAGTGAGGACGATGTAACGACCACGACGGCATGACAACCACGAACACATACCTAGTGGTCCACGCTGTTAGACAACTTGGGCCGCTGAATCGGCGCAAAATGCGCGACGATGACGGCTATTAAGAGTAGAATGACAAAGCTGGAATGACAATGATGCAGCAACCAATTGACCTCGATAAATATACTCCTTTACAGACTTTAGATGCTGACTGGCGGTCCTGAATTCTTGTTCCATTGCGCGGCTATTGAACATTATCTTTGTCTTCTGCATATTCATCTTCAACCCCACTCTTACACTTTCTCGGTTAAGGTCCTCAATCATGTGTTGTAATTCGTCTCCATTGTTGCTGAATAGGACAATGTCATCTACAAAGGGAAGGTTGCTCAGATATTCGCCGTTGATCCTCACGCCTGAGCCTTCTCAGTCCAAGAGCTTGAATACTTCTTCTAAGCATGCAATGAATAGCATTGGAGAGATTGTGTCTCCTTGCCTGACCCCTTTTTTGATAGGTGACTTTCTACTTTTCTTGTGGAGAACCAAGGAAGCTGTGGAATCTTGTAGATATTTGCGAAGATATTGACGTATACCTTCTGTACTCCTTGAATATGCAATGCCTATATGACTGCCGGTATCTCTACTGAATCAAGGACGAAGTGTTTGTTGTATGGAACGCTGCTTTTCTGTCTCTGCGAATTCCAAGCTACTTTGTGGGAGACGCCGGTCCCATAACTACGGCGATGGATGTGCAGTCACCTGGAGGGGTGCCGGGTCCTTCCACGTCAACAGCGGCCGCGCCCAGGAAGCGGTCTAGTCACCCGAGTGACACTGACAGCGAGGACACTGTGATCTACTCAGCGACCAGTGATGATACCTCGGATGACAGTGACTTCGTGCCCGTAGCAAAGCGCAAAGCAAAGAGAAGACTCATCAGGACATCTCCTTCCGCAAGTAAGGCTACTGTGATCCCGACGCGAAAGTCATCGGAGCACACAATTTTATTCGTGCCTGTGGATGCGAGCGACAATATAAACCGGCTCAACCGTCAGGCTACATCTGTGGCGCTAGAGGCCCTTGCTCCGGGCCAGATCAAAGATGTTAGAATCAACGCCCGTAAGAACATTCTCGCGATAGATGTCGCGGACCGCAGCGCGCTGGACGTTTTGAGTAACGTCAATGTGCTGGAGAACATCAACGTACGCTGCTTCAAACAAGATGAACCTACCTCTACGGCCGGTGTTGTATATGATGTAGACAATTCCATAAGCGATGCCGACCTGCCTATACTCATCAAGCCGGCGACAGAGGGAATTGCCATATTGCAAGCCCGTCGACTAGGGAAATCGAACTGCGTGAAGCTAACTTTCAAAGGAGACAGCCTACCATCACACGTCAAGGTCGGTCACTTTCGACAAGTAGTACGACCTTTTGTGCCAAAGCCGCTTCAGTGCCGGAAGTGTCAAAGGATAGGGCACGTTAGTGCAGTTTGCACAAAGACAGCCGTGTGCTCACGATGCTCTGGGTCACACAGCTCCGACGCCTGTCGTGCAGAAAACCAAAAGTGCGCCAATTGCCAAGGCTCTCACGACGCATCTTCCAAGAATTGCCCACGTGTGAAAAAGGAGATGAAAGTCTTGAAGCAAATGGTCAGGGATGGTTCGTCGCACAGGGAGGCTGCCGCTAAGGTGCGACGCCGGCGTTCACATCGCCGGAGATCTTCGAGGAAAACCTACTGCTATTGCTAAGGATGCACCGCGTCCGCCGACAGTCCACATACTTCCACAGACAACTAGCAATACTAGCAGCGAGGATCCTACGCAGAAAACTTCGAATGTCATTGCCTCACGCGAGGAGTGGCCTCCGTTGCCGAGGCTAGACCAACCAGCGGAGAAGCTACATGACGCACGCTCGCCGAATCATGCTTCACCTTCGGACAGCCGCCAAGAAGACGACAAACAAGTTGTCACCATGATGAGGGCCCTTATGAACCCGTTCCGTGTTCTCCTGACGTCCATACACACTCCGGCGGCTCGAGGTGCGCTTCAGATACTGGATGCGCTGAATCCGGTACTGACCAGTTTGAGAAGCACCATGGCTGCTCCTCGGCACTCGTTCCTTAAACAAGTCAAGGAAGCGTCTATCTTCCAGTGGAATGCCCGTGGCCTTAAATCCCGCATTTCGGACTTTTGTCCCTTTGTTTTAAGAACAATTTCCAATCATAGTTATTTGTGAGCCAAACATTGAGAGCGCGATCCGTTTATCAGGATATGAAGCTTTCATGTCTGACACCTGTAGCGACCGCAGCAAAGTCATCGTCTATGTCAGATGTGATTTCACTTATGTTTTACACCCCAGTGGCACCTGATGACGACAATCAGTACGTATGCTTGACGGTAAAATGCAAGAACGTCACACTCACGCTCGTAGGTGCCTACATTTCACCTTCGAGGCCGATTTAACAACGCAAGACTAAGTGCAATTTTAAAAGCGACACCTGGACCATGGATTGTTACCGGCGATTTCAATGCGCATCATCCGCTATGGGGCAAGTTTAAAGATGAATTGCCGAGGACGACGTGTACTAACTTTCGCGTCGAACCATGAACTCTGCTGCCTAAATGATGGAGTCCCACTTTTCTGCGGGGATTGACTTACAGCAGCTGCCTGGACTTAACTTTTGTTTCAAGATCCCTCAGTAGCAGTGTGCAATGGTTCCCAGACAACGAAACGCATGGTAGTGACCATGTTCCAACATATGTTAATGGTCGAAGGCATCGGCAAGTCACACTATACCAGAGTTCAACGCATCGACTGGCCGAAATACACACTCCTCATAGAGCAGATGTGTCAAATTCTCAGAACTGTATACCTGGAAACATCGAAGAGCTAATTAATGACGCTGCTCAAAAGGCCACAAGCGGTTTTTAGGCCTATACCAAAATTTTCTGAATTCGAAGCGGAATTGGAACGCCTCCGAGCAATTCGCCGTCGCGCTGAACGACGCTACCGGCGCACCAAGTCCATATACGACTTAAGGGAGTCGAGACGCATACAGAAGAAGATCCAGCGTCGGATCAACTTACTGCAGTCTCTAAGGTGGAGACTTTTTGTGATTCCCTTGACCCACATAAACCCCTGTCATATATATGGAGGACGGGTGCCGGTCTTCGAACATCGCCGCAACAACGCCACCCCTTCAAATGCCTGGCTCTCTACCAAGGTCGGCGAGAGATCGACGTAGCGGAGGACTTCTGTTTGAGGGTTGCCGGCCAACCATCCTCATTCACCGCACCTGATCCCTATGACGTTCCCATCTCGAAGGATTCTCGTATGGACAATCTGTTCTCCATCGAGGAGTTGCAAGCAGCATTGGCAGCGTGCAGACGTTCCTCATCGCCCGGACCTGACGGGGTGACGTACGCAGTTCTTGGCAACCTCGGTCAAACAGCCTGGCATGCTCTTCTGGACGTGTACAAAAATTCCTGGCGTGAAGGAGTGTTCCTGCTGCATGGAAGTCCAGCCCCTTGTGCCTCTGCCTTAACCAGCCAAATCACTTCTAGACGTGACGTCTTATCGTCCCATTGCTCAAGCCAGTTGTCTAGGAAAGGTAATGGACAGGATGGTGCTTACGCGTCTAGAGTGGTATGTAGGGTACGAGATATACTCTGACGCTATGGCAGGCTTCCGACACGGACGTTCTTCTATAGACAACGTCATAGATCTTGTCTCGTCGTTCAGCACGAAAAAACCCGAAAGAGACTGTCAGCGGCGATGTTCCTGGACGTCAAAGGCGCTTATGACAACATAACTCATCGAGCCATCCTGGACGCTTTGGGCGATGTCGGCCTAGGTGGCCTTGTTTTCGATGGATACACAGCTATTTAAAGGACAGGTCGTTCTTTGTGCAAACAGAGGACGGTGTGACATCGCAGCACAACACCTACCGTGGCGTACCGCAAGGTGGAGTCTTGAGCCCCACTCTATTTAATCTAGTGCTCATCGACCTGGTTCATTCCCTTCCGCAATCCGTCCATGTGTCGATCTATGCGGACGATATATGCATTTGGTCATCAGGGGTTACGCGTCCCCAGGTGCGCGCCAGACTCCAAAAAGCGGCCACAATTACATCAGGTTATCTTCGAGTACGAGGTCTGGAGGTGTCATCAGAGAAGTGCTCTATGGTCGCTTTCACGCGCAAAGCAATGAGACCGTATGTTGTCAAAATTAATGGACAGCCAATCATCTACGAGAAGACGCACCGTTTTCTAGGAGTGACAATCGATCGAGACCTCTCCTGGAGTCCTCATATCTGCTACTTAAAAAAGAAGCTGGTCATGGTAACCCATATTCTCAGTTTTCTCGCGGGAAAGTCATGGGGTGCATCTGTGAGGGCGATGCTCCAGCTCTATAACGCACTTTTCTTGGGTCTCCTACGCTATAGCATACCTGTACTAAGTGGGACCGGCAAGACCAACCTCCGTGCCCTCCAGTCTGTGCAAGCTCAAGCTCTGAGAATATGTCTTGGCCTTCCCAGGTGTGCATCAACGGCAGCAACAATAGCCATCGCGCATGATCACCCCATCAATACGTACATTCAAGTAGACGCTTTAAGGATGCACATCAGGCACTTCGCCCGACTTCCATCGCATCATCTCGCCTCCCTTCCTGCCACTCGACCTCGTTCAGCGTTTAGCAGGACTATTGCCGCCAGCCATGGAACTTTACCATCGAACTTCACGCCTGCAGCACGACCATCTCTACCTCTGTGGTGCCTGCATCCAATCCAAGCCCTTCTTGTAATTCCCGGTATCAAAAAGAAAACCCAGATGTCGTCATTCGCCCTCAAACAAACCGTGCTTTCATTCATGCATGAAAAGCACAGAGAACGCACCCACGTTTACACGGACGGTTCTGTCTCCTCCAAAAGTTCAGCCGGAGCAGTGGTAATTCCCGTGAAATCTGTCACCATCCAATTCAAGACGTCTCACATTACATCATCGACGGCTGCAGAACTCGCAGCTATCCGTGCTGCTCTGGAATTTGTGACTTTTGTGACTCGAAGGCAGCTCTCCAGTGCCTGCTGTCCCCTTTCAACCACGGACCTAACGCACAATTAGTCGCAGACATCCGACTACTTCACCATCACGCTACGGACAAGGGGCACAACATCATCTACCAGTGGATACCGGGTCACTGCGGAATTTCGGGAAATCACAGTGCGGATGACGCTGCCCGATCGGCCCACGATGGTTCCCCTATTGTATCGATACCACTGTCGAGAACAGACGCAGCCACAAAACTTCGTTTCCCTCGCACGCGAGCTTACGCAGACTCTGTGGAACACCAGTGACTTCAGCAACGCACGCCTCCACAGACTGGATCCACGTCTGCAACTCCGTCTTCCACCAGGGTTACCACGAGCGGAAGCAACACTTCTGTGCCGCCTGTGGCTCGGCGTGGCATTCACGAACGCCTATTCCTTCCGCATTGGAATGGCCGACAGCCCCGCTTGCACAACTGTGGCTGCGAGGAGACAATCAAGCACCTCCTCTGTGACTGTCCCCGCTACAATGTGGCAAGAAAAGCGCTCGCGACTGCGCTTGAAAAACT
Source organism: Dermacentor silvarum (assembly GCF_013339745.2). NCBI lineage: Eukaryota > Metazoa > Arthropoda > Arachnida > Ixodida > Ixodidae > Dermacentor > Dermacentor silvarum. The sequence continues at coordinate 38,216,109 of NC_051156.1, forward strand.
GGACAATCGCCCCTTCACAGAGGAAAAAGATTTAGGACACTGGTCTAGACGGGCTTCGGCACTCAAGTCCTTAAGGGCGCTGCTGAAGTTCTTAAGGACTTGTGAATTGTGCGACCGGCTTTGAACGTTGTAGCGCGTAGGGTCGCGTTATTGCGCGAATTTTATTTTATTTTATTTATTTATTTATTTTATTTCTTATTTTTTTATTATTATTGTTTTTTTTTTGTTTTTTTTTTTTTTGTTTCTTCTATCACCTTCATTCCCTTTACCCCTTTCCCCAGTACAGGGTAGCAAGCCGGTATTTACACTGGCTAACCTCCTTGTCTTTCCTTCCCTTTCTTTCTCTCTCTTCTCTACTGAATCAAATGCCTTTTAATAATCTATGAAAGCCATATAGAGTGGTTGATTGTACTCCGCAGATTTCTCCATTATCTGTTCTTGCCATTTTCGCGGTTGCTTTGTTTTTTAATCTCCGTGTTAATTTGGTATTTCTAGGCCCTTTTGAATCAACTTTTTGTTTCTTTGGTGTATTTGCCTTGTACCGAGTCTCTTGTACCGTTACTCTAGTTTATTATTTGTGCTTGTATTTCTATTGATATGCCCCCTCAAACCAGTGCTCTTCGGGGCCTGTGAGGAATAAATAAATAAATAAATAAAATAATAAATAAATAATAAATAAATAAATAAATAAATAATAAATAATAAATAAATAAAATAAATAATAAATAAATTAAATAAATAAATAAATAAATAAATAAAAATAAATAAATAAATAAAATAATAAATA